>NC_087154.1:11430744-11498244 GCF_035594125.1 Scylla paramamosain
AAGTGTTTAATATCAGTGTATAATGTTATTTTGTAGGAAATTGAGACTGAGAACTCATTCGCAGTTCTTACGGTCATGCTTACCTCATCAATAAACATCAGAGAGAGAACTGCCTTTCCTCGACCCTACGATGATGGGTATGATCAGTAAAACAGATCACATGAGAGCCAATTGATGCCCAGCCAGTGTGGCTACAGGGTGGAATCAAAAACTTTTCATCTTTTCAACTCTGCTCTTCTAACTGACTGTCTTCAAGCTCTTTCTCATCGCCACAATGGTGCATCTCTTGCTATCTTCTACTGCTATTTTCATGCTAACTGCTCTTCTGATCTTGCTAACTGCATGCCTCCCCTCCTCTTCTGGTAAACTTTGGAACTCCTTGCCTGCTTCTGTATTTCGTTTTTCCTATGACTTGAACTCTTTGAAAAGGGAGGTTTCAAGACACGTATACTTCAATTTTTCGATGATTCTCTTGACTTCTTTTTTTGGACTGGCGTCCAAGTGGGACACCAAACTTGGCGACACACTCAAGGTTCATTGTTTTCCTAAGTGTGATGCCATTATTCTTTGAGGTAAGACATGACTAGAAAAAATTTAAATTTGAATAAAAAAACCCTTGGCTGGTGACCCTCTTACAAGAAAAAAAAAAAAAAAAAAAGAATCTGGAAGGCCAACAAGAAGAAATGGATGACAACATTACTCAACCAGAGTTATGTCACCAATTATATGTTGCCCATGCTATGTGACTATGCTGCTACCAACAACTTGGCCAATTGCTTCCTGCTGGTCATTAACAATGCACCTAGCCATCTCCAGAGCATGGAAGACTGAGCTGACAATATTCAAGTCATATTTCTTCCTCCCAACACAACCGCACTCATTCAGCCCATGGATCAGGGTGTTATTGCCACCTTCAAAGCATACTACCAGCACTGCATGATGAAGCAACTCATAACTGCAATTGATGGTGAAGGCAGGCCAACAATAAAGCAGTTCTGGGCCAAGTATGACATTAAGAAGACCATAAATAACGTCAACGAGTCTTGGATGAAGGTTAAGGAAGAGATGGTAAGTGGGTGCTGTGGGCAGATCTGGGAGGAGTGTGTGACAGATTTTAAGGGGTTCGCTAATATGGCAGATGTCAGAAGGGACATTGTGCACCTGTCACATCTTGCTGGTTTCACTGAGGTCGAAAAAGATGTGGAAGATTTGCTAGAGTCTCATGACCAGCCACTCTCCAGCAAGGACCTCATGCAGCTGGAGCAGGAGAGGGCAGTCACTGAGGAAGAGGAAGAGGAACCAGAACCACAAAGAATACTGGACATCAAAACACTCTGGGAGGTGTTCAGTGGCATAGACCGCAGCTTGGAACTTCTCAAGGAACATGATCCAAACTCTGCCAGGAGTGGAACAGCCGTTTATACCATAGATAAAGCCCTCAAGGTATATCGAGAAATTTATGATTCAAAAAGAAGGCAGGCAAGACAGCTCACCATCTCCAGCTACTTCAAGCTGTCTGCCAGCCCAGTCACCCCTGCTGCTGACCCAGACATTCCTGTTGCCATCCAAGCCAGCCTAGCCACCCCTGCTGCCAGCCCAAACACCCCTGCTGCCATCCAAGCCAGCCCAACCACCCCTACCACCAACCCAGTCAGCCATGCCACCAGCTCAGCCAGTCCTGTCACCAGCCCAGCCACCTCTGCCACTGCAAGCCCACCCATCCCTGTCATTGCTGGGCTGTCACCCTCTGCTGCCCATTCAAGCCCCTCTTCCATGGTGGACCTCTTCCTCATCTCAGATGATGATGATGATGAGTGAATGCACAGAGGCCCTGGATGTCCCTTAGCCTTGGAAGAACATTAAGGCAAGGGGTCCTCCAGCCTGGGGAGGGGCATATGGACTCAACACTACAGTGAGAGTAAGTACAAAAATTATCTTTATTTACTTTTATTTTGTTGCTTTATTCTTTTGTTTATTTCATTTATGTAACAGGTGTTTTATTATTTTAGGCAATAATGTGTGATATTTCTTGGTTTCTATGGATTTTAGAGGGCATTAAGGCATATAAATGCAGGTCTTGGAATCCGCATTTTGCCCATTCATTCTTAACTTTGCTATACAATTGCATTTTCAGGAATGTAACCTATTCACATAGTGGGGAGTACCTGTAGATGAAGAAAAGAAAAGACAGGAGCTGTGGGTGAAATACACTCAAGCTAGAAATAGTTATGTAAAGGTATGTAAAGATGCAAATACGAAACAGAGGGCATTAAGGCATATAAATGCAGGTCTTGGAATCCGCATTTTGCCCATTCATTCTTAACTTTGCTATACAATTGCATTTTCAGGAATGTAACCTATTCACATAGTGGGGAGTACCTGTAGATGAAGAAAAGAAAAGACAGGAGCTGTGGGTGAAATACACTCAAGCTAGAAATAGTTATGTAAAGGTATGTAAAGATGCAAATACGAAACACAAGAAAGATGTAGGTAATAGAAAAATGAAAAGACCAACTGAAACAATTATATAAGTATGTTAACAGTAAGATGAAAAACAAGGAAGGAATAGTAAAACTGAGGTTTTGAAACAAGGAATATAAAGATACTACAGAAATGGTAGAAGTAATGAAAATTGAGAGTGATTTAAATATTCAAGAGAACTGATTCAAGCACAGAATGGTTGGAGGAGCCATAGATACCAGTTACAGAAATAAAAGAAAGTAATGAAATGCCTGGATGTAAGGAAACCCCAATGATCTGATGGGGTATCCAACCAGATGCTGAAAGTATGTAGTGATATATATATATATATATATATATATATATATATATATATATATATATATATATATATATATATATATATATATATATATATATATATATATATATATATCTATATATATATATATATTTTTTTTTAAGTTGTGTCTGTTACCATGCCACATAGGAAATGCAACAAGGCTCTGCCCAGGGAAGAAATGGAACAGTATTTGCTTATTTTCTGCTAACTGGCTGCTTGCATTGCTGTGATTTGTAGTGTAGCAGTCTTTCTAATAGCCAGCTTAAGACGTTGATCATCAATGGCATGACTCCAGTGTGAAGAAGTGTTCAAAGTTGTTTGGAGGCTCATCTGAGAAGAAACACTGGAGAGAAGATTTGTGTTCTGATTCTTCATGGTCTCAGGTTTCAAGCTTTTGAGTCTGATATTGTGTTTATTCAGGTTACTTTAGCCCAGTTGTCAACAGCTTTGCTTTTTCCTTTGCCTCTGGTTCACCTTTTTTGGGGTTTCAGCTGCCTGTGTCCCTGGAGACAAGAGGGGTTCACAGTTCCTTCGATCAAGGCTCCTCTGAGGAGGTTGCTGGGGTTGATGTGGTAGGGCTGCATACTACTCGTACCTCATTCCTGGATATTATGGTGTCCACCTCTAGTCCTGTTGTGAACCTGGCTCTGGGGATAGGAAGTGTGCAGCTTGCCTCTTTTCCAGGCTCTGTGGAGGTTGCTGTAGTTCATAGGGCAGGTCTGCATATTGCTTTCCTCCCTGAAGTTTGGCATAGGGCAGGATGTGCTCTCAGGTTATGCCCCATCAAGAGGAAGGTGGTTCTCTCTGCTGCAGTAGGGAGCCAGGCTGTAAGCACAAACCATACCCAGTTTTTAGAGGAGGTGGATGATGGGTCACATGGTGGGGCTACTTCAGGGAAGACAGCAATTCTAATGGACAGGATCCTGCTTCCTTTCGTGGCCTTAGGGAGGACAACACAGAGAGGATTCTGCTCCCTTTCAAAACCTTTTTGATGGGATGAAGGAATTCCTAGAACTGCCTGAGCTCTTTTGTCTTACGCCTCAACTCTTCAAACTGGGATTGAGTGTATCTCTGGGAATTCTCAGCGAGGCTCCACTTCCTTGATGCTGCCATGTTTTCTCCTGGGTTTAGAAATCTGCAGGGAACAGGTGGAATGTTCTCTGGGATCCTCCTCCTGGCTATGATCAAATTTTCTTTGCCCAGAAGGTTGGGCTTCAGGGCAGAGAAGTTGTACACTCCAGAGGGAAAGTTGAGTGGTGCTCCTCTCAATGAAGGGCTGCATCATGTACTGGAGAATAAGAACCTCTCAGTGAACAATCCTTGGCATCTGGCTGGTCAAATATAGGGAATTTTGGGTAATCTTGTAGATATTATGTCATAGATTGATCAGATTCTGGCTGCATTTATAGGCCTTGCCTCAGATACTTTATAGCAGGTTTTGCACTGAATGCCAAGGCAAATTTGGATGCCATGCAGCCTTCTTAGCTCCTTCATTTGATGATGATGCTAATGTTATGCAGAATAATATGCCAAGGATTTATGGTGACTAGTAGAGGAGGTAGTTGATGGCTTTTCATGTTGGTCATTTTCTTTTTGATAATGAAATGCTTGCTGTGGTAGAGCAAAGTGAACAGGAGTCCTCCCAGTGGGGCTTAGCTGCTCAAATTGCTTATGGTCTAACCTCTTAGGTGTGTGGCACCAGTGCTATAGCTGGAAGTATGCATTGTAGTAGCTTTCATTCCCTATTTTTTTTTTTTTTTTTTTTATGTAAGAGAAGTATTGTTTAAAATTTTCTTAGTGATTTTAGGTAATTCAGCAGTTTTTATTTATTACTTTTTTTTTTGCTGTTTTTATGAATGTCTTTCATGTTTCATAGATCTCTTTGCTTACTTATAGTGTTGATTGTAAAGCTACCTTGGTTTCGTCAATATTGGGGGCATCAGCATTTCCATTTATCAATAGAAAATATCAAAACCTTTTTAGAACTGACTCTCCTTGGAACTTCTTGCACCTAGTCAAAACTATCTCCAACAACTTTTTCTCCATTTTCTTCTGTTTAAACTTGTTGATACCACTGCCATTTTATCTCAAAAGCTGAACTCTGCTTAAACCTTTACTAAAAACTCTACTCTGAATGATTTAGGGCTTGTTCTTTCCTCTCCACCATCCTCTGATTGTTTCATGTGTCCTATCACGATTCTTCCTAATGATGTTTTCATGCCCTTGCTGGTCATAACCCTTGGAAGGCTTATGGACCTGATGGTAGTCCTCCTATTGTTCTCTGAAACTGTGTCTTCATTCTTGCACCTTGCCTAGTCAAACTGTTCCAACTTTGTTAACATCTACCTTTCCTTCCTGATGGAAGTTTGCCTACATGGAGCCTGTTCCTAAAAAGAGTGACCACTCTAAAACTTCCAGTTACTGTCCTATTGCCTTGGTTTCCTGTCTTTAAAGTTTCTAATGTATCCTCAACAGGAAGATTCTTAAACATCTGTCACTTCATGACCTTATATCTGGTTGCTAGTGTGGGCTCTGTTATCACTCTACTGGTGATCTGGTTTTCCTTACTGAGTCTTGGTCATCCTCTTTTAGGAATTTTGGTGAAACTTTAGCTGTTCCTTTAGCCATCAAGAGCATTTAATAGAGTCTGGCATAAGGTTTCCATTTTCAAACTGCCCTGCTACAGCTTCTATCTTTCTGTAACTTCATCTAAAGTTTCCTTTCTTACTTTTCAGTTGCTGCTGTAGTAGATGGTCACTGTCCTTCTCCAAATTCTGTTAACAGTGGTGTTTCCTAGGCTTCTGTCCTGTCATCCACTCTCTTTCTGTTATTCATTAGTGATCTTTTGACCTCGTCACTGTGCTATCCACTCCCACACTGGTGATATCACTCTGCACTTTTCCACACCTTTTTTATTTATTTATTTATTTTATTTATTTTTCATTTATTAATTTATCAGCTTGTCCAGGAAAGTTGCAAAATGTCTGACTTCTGATCTTTCTAAAATTTCTGATTAGGGCAAAGCAATTCCATTGTTGTTCAGTGCCTCAAAAACCCAACTCCTCTATGTATCACCTCGAGACCACCTTCCAGATAACTACATACTCGTATGCTCTGTTCTTCAGTGACACTCAACTGTCACCCTTTTCTACAGTGAACATATTTGGTCTGCCCTTTATTAATCAAATAGAAACTTCTCATCTCATCTCAAGCTAAAACAGCTTTTATGAAATTCAGCATTCTGAGTTGTGTTTACTAGTTTTTCTCACCCCTTCAGCTGGTAACTCTGTATATGCATGGAGTAACACTTCACATATATAGGGAGATTCCACTCACACCACTCTTCTAGACAGGGTGGAATGAAAAGTATTTTGTCTTACCAACTCATCTCTAACTGACTGTTTTCAGCCTCTCTTTGCCACATGGTTGCTATATTCTATGGCTTCTCTCACACCCTGTAGCCTCAGTGCACAAGCCTTTCCACATTATCTCACCCCTATTCAGTTCATCTCCTTAATGCAAGAGTTAACCAGTATTCTCAATCTTTCAACTTTTTACTGGTGAACTCTGGAATTCCTTGAGATTCTGTATTTCTTTCTACCTTTCACTTCAACTCTTTCAAGACACTCCTCGAATTTGGATGGTCTTTTTTCTGACTGTACTCTGTGGACTGGCACTGTCAGTATGTCTTTTTATACTTTTATGCTGCACTAGGTCAGATTCCCTCATACATAAAAAATAGTCTCCAGTTTGTGTGAATATTTATAGTAGATTGTTTCCAAATATGAATACTTCCTCTTTGTCAAATGTAGTACCCACTTTCATAAATGGCAGTTATATAACAGCACCAACCATGTCAGTTCTGACCACATTGATTGTGTTTAAGTACTCATGAATTGCTTAAATGAAATAACTTTGTTTAATGGCTCTCATGGGTGACATGTGCCTCTATGATGTTCCCACATAGATCATTAGGTTGTCAGAGCATCTCTGAGGCCTGTTGTGAACATGGAGAAATCTGCAGCATCCTACTCATGGTGGCCTACATGTGATGTAAGGTGATTGCTGGTGTAAGAATTGGTGGCTGTCTCTTTGGTACATTGAGACTGAGATGTTGTGCAATAGCAAATATGTTTTCCAGCTGTCTTCTCCAGAGGTTGTTAGCTACCACCCTGTCAAAGGCATCATCTCCTTAGAAGAGTTCTTAAGAACATAGGTCAGAAATAGACAGATCAATCAATTTTCAAGCTCTGTCCAGAAAGAAATGTATAGTTGATGGCAAAAAAGAAAAAAAAGGTGATAAAATTCTGAGTCAGTGTCAGCATCCACATGCCATCCAACTAGTTTGATCTGTTTACATGGGAGGATGGAGCACTGATAATATCTGACCTGGCAACTCAAGACAGATGTTGCCCATAGGCACACTCACATATTAATGGTTTCAGTATAGATTTGATAGTTGAGTGATAAGGAGGTGTTTTTTATGCATGTGTTCCCCAAGTTGACTTCTGCAGGTTACTGTTACATATCTTTCCATATCACCCACCAAAGGCCACTAAACCACACATGACCAGTGAAGAAAAACATCTATTGTTGCTGTGTGCCAGAGAATAAAAACATCTAAGAAGCAATCAGAATTGTTGGAGTTAAAGAGAATTGTGTACTAGTGAGTCAGGAGGTTCAGGTGACCACACCATCTATCATAGAGCATAAAGCAAGGCCTGGGTTTGGAAAGAAAGCTGCTCATTGAACCTTTAACATTATAAATAAAATGTAGTCCTTGCTTAATAGGAAGGGAATTGAAAGAAAAGAACCCCTGTATTCATGGTGGTGTGTCTGAAATTTTTGTCACGATTTCGGTCACATCTTTGAACCTCTTGACCCACCAGTACACAGTTCTCTCTTAGCTCTAGTAATATTAATTGTTTCTTAAATGTTTTTCTCAGCACAAAGCAACCACAGACACTATTTTGTCAACAGTAATGGGCAGTTTGGTAGCCATTGGAAGGTGATATGGAATGGAAAGATATGTAGCAGTAACTTGCAAAAGTCAACTTGAGGTGGCCCAAAAACATCTCTATCACTCAACTGTCAAATCTCTACTAAAACTGTTAATATGTGAGTGTGCCCAAGACCACTGTCTGTTTTGAGTTGCCAGGTCAGATATTATCAGTGCTTCAATCTCCCATGTAACTGTATCAAACTGGTTGAATGGTGTGCAGACATAGACATGGACTATGAATTTTTGTCATCTTTTTTTGATATTGGTAATTTATTCACTGAGGATGACTTTGTAAGGATATCTATTTTCATCAATCCAGAAAATGATTTATTTTATTCTAACATTCTCCCAGTGTACACACACAGCAATAGTACATAATGATACAAGAAGAGTTGACATTAATATGATATATGCACTATAATATAACAAATAATGCCAACTCCCTGAGGCAGCAGCAAGTATCCCTATAAATATTTGTTTATATTGTGATGCAAGAAAAAAGTCTGGCTAAGTGAAAGACAATATTTGGTTTATAATATTCAGGAGCATTGATCATTGATTGCCTTTATCTTAAGGATTTCAGTCCACATTTATTAGCAGAATGGAAAATATAAGTAATTTTTTTAAGGATTTGAGTCCACATTTATTCGCAGAATGAAAGATATACAAGTAATTTTTTTAAGAAAGGGATCATAAGTAAAGTTTCTGTAACAAGTTTTCACCCAGTAAGGGATCATAACTAAAGTTTCTGTAACAAGTTTTCACCCAGTTAGAGTCATAACTTGGTCTCCAGGAATCATAGAGGGTGTCTCCCCACTGCCGCCCCAGTGATGCCACGACCACAAGACTATAAAGTTAGCATAAAATGTACAGGAAACTAACACAGCCAGACTCATGGAGAGTTGTAAATAAAATTGTGCAAGTTTATTGATTATAATCAATTTGCTTATCTTAAGTCACATTATTACTTCATTAACTTTAAAAAATAATTTAATTAAAGATTAGATAATTACATTACATTGAGGGTGAAAAGTTTTCTAATGTATTACTAATAGTAACAAGTAGTACAATTAAACTTGCCAGTAATACAAGTAGCACAATTGAACTTGCCATTTCTCCATTTCAGAGCCTCTCTACTGTCTTAAAAGCTTAAAAATTTAACTTCCACTAAAATATCACAATAACTTCAATGTTAAGATTAACGCCATCTCAGTAATACAAAACAGTGCAATCCAAAACACACTAGGAAAAATTTATATACTCTGACTACAGTAGTTATCTGTTTCAGGAAATGTTTACAATTCCAAGGTGAGGCCTACACAATTGGTTTCATCTTTGCTAGTAACCAGGAAATATGCAGAGTGGTTTATCAAGTGCATATTATTATATTGTTTGCTACTAATTGCATTTATTCCAGGGATCCCAGTTCCTTGGACTACAAAATATTACAATAAATGGGAGAGGACACAAGGAATCAGAGGAAATTTAAATTGTACACTTGTTTGAATAATAACCATATTTTGAACAGGACTGATGTGGGTTGACCTTTAGAATGAAGTGATGTTATTGAGTTATAGATTCATTCAAGTTTAAAAATTGATAACAGAAAATAATGTGCAACACATTCTCAAGTATAGCTTTCATAAAACAGAAAGTAATACTGAAAATAATGTAAACTTTCCAATTAAAACATTTTAACCTAAAACACACAAATTATTCTTTGAAACATCACCTGGTAAAGAAAATATTTGAATGACAGGTTAATTTGTGACATGAAAGAAAAGCCTCTTCCCTATCAAATGTTCTTTGGTAAATCACTCACCATGCCTCAACATTAGTCCTTGAGGCTTGTGAGTGAGTTAACTTAAGCAACTATCACAAGAGAAGCTAAATAATGTCACCCCTTTGTTGGTCTATGTTTGATTGAGGTCCTGTGAGGGCATGAGATGTTAGTAACAAATTTTCTAATGTCCATGTAAGAATGGCTCTTTGGTAATATATTGTGTACCAGTCTTGCAAAACAAATGTTATAGTAATACATTTGAATGAATGTTTTGTTATGGAGAATAACAAATGTACATGGTGTTGGGTTGAAGTGCAGCAGCTTTGTGGCTGAAAAGTTATCAATATCAATACAAAACTAAGGTGAATGGAATAATCAAAACAAATTGACTAGACACATCCCATGCCACACACGGAAGCCAAAATGAGGCTTCATTTCTTAATGAAGTAATGACTTGTCCACTATCTCACAGGTAAGAGCCTGCCTAACCTTAACATAGCAAAGCAGACACTGTGCATATGGATCATCCTTCAAAAGAATTTCTTGCATTTTTAAGAAATTGGCATCACATCCAGAGATCAAAACAACTATACAAACACCTTACATAAGTATATAAACAAGACATACAGCACTCAGTAAAACTTTAATTTTTAAAGAGTATAATGCAGAGCAAAGATAGAAATAATATGTTTGGACAAAAGGAAGCAGAAAATTGGTGAAAAGGACTTAAGTTCTTAAGTTATAAGAAAAAATTTATATATATATATATATATATATATATATATATATATATATATATATATATATATATATATATATATATATATATATATATATATATATATGGTAATTTATGGGGTGTGTTGACCAGATCTACATATATAAAAAATTTGCATTCTAACCAGATTAAAATGACTGACTTGAAAACTAATATTTTTGTGCCCTCTCTCCACTGCCCCCCACACATAAAAAAAAAAGCCAAGAAGCACTTTTACTATCCTGGGCTGGAACACCCATACTAACACAGGTCTTGTGTTGCTCTATAACTGGCCCAGGACATCCATACCATCAACACCAGTGCTACCATATCCTCATATTCTGGACCTAGTTGTGAAAGATTAAGGAAACTTGGGAACTTCACATTGTGATTTATGAAGAATGCTTGAGGGTTGATTAGGGAAGCTGTCTCATTTAATTAAAATAAATAAATATAAATAAATAAACTTTGCCTGTATTCCTGTTTGGATGAGGCTGAAGAGTGCATCACCCAGTTGATATTACCTAGTCATAATCTCACTCTAAAAGTATCTTTATATTGTACTATACTATAATACTTAATTCCTTTTTAACTTAAAATTTTTAATCCTTAATTCATAATTTAAGTTTAATGGTAATCTACATTTTTCTTTTTAGGTCACACTGTATAACACTTGTAGCAAAACTTGATCCTCAATCCAAACAGGAACATGGCATCCCCTGTAGCCTCTCTCTATTGGATTTCTTTCAAAGCATACAGACACACCTTTCATATATTATCACTGACTAGTTGTGGGTAGTTTCAAACAGATAGAATCGATATCTAGAACAAATATTATTAGAAATCTACACAAACATGTGCATTCTCACTTTGCTGTAGCATTATTCACAGTGTTTTGCACATTGACAAACTAACTGAGACAGACTTGCATTTTTATGTTCAAAGATTTTGTTTATCAGTTCTTGCACACAACCTAAGAAAACTATTTTTTTTAGATGTGTGTGGAGATGCAAGAATGCACATGGGTTACTCAGCAACCTTTTGAAATAAAAATTAATTATTTCTTTACAAACTGATAATATAAAATATATACATTATATTAGGACAATTACCCACAAACACAGTTATGACAGAAAAGACGTCTCCACTATGCACACTACTGAAGAATTTTGAAAAAAACTCTTCCTAGTCCATCTATCATGTAACACATGCACAACAATCATGAGTAACAGAGGCAGCATGTTGACCCGTCCCACCACACTTACCTACAGAACATCCCCAGCACTATTCACATTTAGTAACATGTGAAAAGTTCCTCAGCTGTCTGAATGGTATAAAATGGACCACCAACATTAACATTTAAAGTGAGCTAAAAGAACTGAGATCGAACTCCAAGGGAAAGTAAACCCATCAGGAGACCCAGTGCTAAGGACAGGGTTGGTGAGGCAGCGGAGTTGCCCTCAGTGGGAGTGAGGCGATCCCCAAATAGTTCCAGAAGACGCATTGCCACACCATTACTCCAGCCAAAGCCTGGCTGGACTTCATATTCACCTCCACCTCCAGCCTTGCCCACCACTGTTACATTGTACTGGAAGACAAAAATTACAATAAGGCTTCTGCATGAGGTAGTTACTTTTGTAAATAGAGTTCAATTTAGTATCCACTAAATTATAGTAAATAGCCTTTCATCAAGTATAAAAAGTACCATCAATAAATATGTAATTTTTTTCAGGCATATCTTGCCTGTACCTACTTCTGTAAGGAAGCTGTACATATATATATATATATATATATATATATATATATATATATATATATATATATATATATATATATATATATATATATATATATATATATACTCGTATATGGTATAATAAGATATTTAAAAATGCTATTTCACTTTTGCCATATGTTAAATATTAATCTATTCCCAGGTGAGCAGATTGGTGTGACAAGGTTAGTGAGGCATGTGAAAGGACTCAACCATTTCCACAGTAATTTTTCCATCAGCAAAATGTTACGTATACATAATCTAAATACCTCAATCTTATTTTTTATATATTACTTGTAAATCAACAAATTGTAATATATTCCAAGTTTCTACATGTATTTTCAAAAGCCCAAGATCATGGTGAAGTGAATCAAGTCTCATACCTTCTCAAACATGGCATGCAGCTCCTGATATCCTTTCCAGTTGGTCCTAATCCATTTCTCAGCCAGTTCAAATGACAGTTCTTCAGCAGCATGGTGGATGTTGCGTGCCTCATAGAGTCCCATAATTGCCAGGTGCTGCAGTGGTGCCCAGGCATTTGGGAAATCCCACTGCTGGCCACTGTCCTCCAGGGATGTGGGCATCCCACTAGAAGAGTAATGTATCATGTTTGATGCATCAGTGTGCAGTAATATGTTTGATATGCATTATACTTCATTGTTATAGGAGGCAAACTTTTTGAGTGTTTGTTTTTGCAGACAATGGGACACTGGAGCTGGGCAACACAAGAGGAATTTAAAAGTACCATAAAAGTAACACTACATTTTCACAGTATCAGCAGGTTGATATACAACATGAAGAGGCACAAGAATCCTTTAAGCAAGTGAGAATATTTAAATATTTGAAAAATGTGACCAAGAGTGATGAAATGGATAATAATGAGTGTGTGGTCTTAACAAGGGTTAAGGATGGCAGAAACACCAAGATTTGACAAGAATCAGCAAGGGAACAAAGAAGTAGATATAACAGTGTTGTAATAGATGGGAACTCATCTAACAGTGAGAAATGGTTAATGCTTAATTA
The DNA here is from genome assembly GCF_035594125.1 of Scylla paramamosain. Taxonomy (NCBI): domain Eukaryota; kingdom Metazoa; phylum Arthropoda; class Malacostraca; order Decapoda; family Portunidae; genus Scylla; species Scylla paramamosain. The sequence goes on from NC_087154.1 coordinate 11,443,887, forward strand.
GTGGCACTGAAACTATAATCACATAAGCTGACCTAGAATTCATGCACTCTACCACCTCCTCCTTTTCAGTAGGACAGCTGATTGATCTATTCAAAGTTCTTGCCAATGATGCTGACAGTCATACAGATGAGTTGATGTAAATAAACTGTTTGCTTGTTTCAGCAACTTGTCTGAATAATAAAATCTCTGATACTAATATTGTTTTCTTGCTGATACTTTTGAAAGTCATTTAGGGCATGACTACTTGATAAGATGATTAAAAATATCCTGAATATGAATATTTGGAAAATATAAATACTGTATTTGGGAAAGTGGCAAGAACTGAGTAGATGAATCAGTTGCTTTGCTGAAATGGAGGCAGGAAGTGTGGCTTATATAGATCAGCTTAGTTTGGTAATGAGTGTTTGTACGTATGTCTCATTTATGGTTTTATAGTGCAGGCTGCAACTGCATTATGTTTTCTGCAGCTCCTTATCACCTCTCCCAGTGTACCTCTGTGGGAGTAACATAGCTGTAGTAACAGGTGTCTATTGCCTACCTACCCCTTTTGCTCAATGAAATTTAACCAGGGTGAACTACCACTGTGCAGAGGCAAAGATTGGTTAATGGAAATGACTGCCTGGTAACAGGCCTACCTTTCCAAGGAATATAGGCTAGGCCAACCCCATCCTGTGGTGCACCTCATAGTTCATAAGGAAACCCTTTGGGTGGAATCAATGGGAGGGGTAGATGTGATCATGTTGAATTTTAATTTTTTAAATCATTTTTAATGTTTTGTTTAATCTGTTTTTTTTTTTTTTTTTAATTTTTTTATTTAAAATTTACTTAAATATTTTGGTAGTTTTCATTTAAAGTTTTGATTTGTTTTTGAGAAACTAATCACAGCAAGCTCTTTAACAATGCTGCAATCAATGTCCCTCCAGGAAGACAACAGTTCTGCCAGTAGTCACCTTGTATGAACTGAAAAATGACTGGATAAGGAGCCTCCAGTTTGCTGCAGGTCTTGGGATATTTTATACAAGTGTCCCTGAGAGAAGGGAGGGTGTAGAAAGTTTTAGAAAGGGATGGTTAAATATTATATGAATGCAGAGATTTCTATGAAAGATTGGAATAATAGAATGCATGAACAGTAATGATGTAGGATTTGAATGGAAGAGTGGTGCTACAGGAGAGGTGAGAAAAGTAGATAAAGGAAAAAGAAATATGCGCACTCTAAATGTACCAAACAATATGAAAAGGACATAAAAGGTATATAGTTGGAGATCATAGATGGTGTAAAGAGAAGGGAAATTAGGAATAGTTAAGCAGGCATGGGTATGTGTAAATTAAGTGAAAAGAGGAGAGAAATGTGGAAAATTTAGCATCATCTGAACTAGAGCCAGAGTAAAACTGAGAGAGGGAAAAGTGTAGTTGTAGTTGTTGATATGAATGAAAAGGTTGGTAGTAATCTAGTTGCATGTATAGCTAGAAAATGGGGAGTAGGCAGAACAAACAAGAATGAGGAGCATTCAGTGCACAAACACCTTTCAGCATGAGGTGATGAATAGTGAACAGGAGAGTCCAGTTATGTAGCAGTGAATTAAAAAGGTATTGAGAGTGATGTTTGAAGGGTCGATCATAGTGCTATTGTAGTTTTGATGAAAATGAGAGTTGGAAGTGCATTAGGAATAGAGAAAGCATATGATAGGGTTGATTAAGTTCTTTATAATATTCTTTATTGGAAATGTTCATTTATTTATTTTTTTTATTTTATATTTATATTTTCAGGAGAAGGAGCTCTACTGTTGTAGCAGGGGTGAGGCAGGGATGAGTGATGGCTCAATGGTTAGGCAATATTTTTATGGATATATGTATGAGAGAGATGAAAGCTAAGGTAGGAAGTACAAGTACATATTTGAAAATGGATGGAGTATTTTAACATGACTGTTTGCAGATGAAACTGTGTTACTTGGAAAAAAAATGAAATTTTAATACCAAAGTATGCTTATAGAGACAAATTAAATAGGTATGTGGTGTGAAGCTTTTGATGTGAAGCTGATTGGTGTCACATGGGGAAAAGGAGAGGAGTGTATTATACACAGTGGAGCAGCATGGAAAACCAGCTTTTTGCCCTGATTTTGAGAGACTTGGGTATGCTGCACAACTAATCCTTGTGCATTGTGGCTGGTGAGGATAGGGCCTTCCTCCCTATAGATTCACATTAACCTAAGATATATAAAAAACACAAACTTATCTTTTATATGCAGATATTACCACCATAATAGGACAACAGAAGTAGCTTTGGCATTCTCTTATTATTACCTAATAATTTAATTAACATTTGTAGCTAGAGTAATATTACAAATAATTTTAAATTGAGACAAATTCAATGTCTTTTGTAAAAGTAAAATATTGAGAGAGAGAGAGAGAGAGAGAGAGAGAGAGAGAGAGAGAGAGAGAGAGAGAGAGAGAGAGAGAGAGAGAGAGAGAGAGAGAGAGAGAGAGAGAGTCATCATGGTTATCAAGAAAGGCAAGATACAAGTGAATTTGGAAATTCATTTAAGTACTGAATGTGAGAAGCAGTGAAAGTTTGATTGCAAGGGCAAGTCATGGAAGAGCTATGTGAATATATCTTACACAGCATGGGACTACGAAGGGAGATGTACATACAAGAGAAATTTTTACCAGGGAAGAAAGATGCATGTTGAAAAGGCAAGATAAAAAAAAATAAAAAGTGTGTGTGTGTGTGTGTGTGTGTGTGTGTGTGTGTATATATATATATATATATATATATATATATATATATATATATATATATATATATATATATATATATATATATATATATATATATATATATATATATATATATATATATATATATATATATATATATACACACACACACACACACACACACACACACAAACACACACACTTTTTACACACACATCTAACGACACTATTGGACCTCTACTCATATTCATATATACAGAAAGTTTTTATAAAAAAAAAAAAAAAAAAAAAAAAAAAAAAAATCCTGCCTGTGGCTCCCCTTGCACTACCTCTCCTGAAGTTTCCTATTTCAATCTTTATATAAAGAATAGAAAGATATGGTTACTATTATATTTAAGTACCGTGTGGACTTGAAGAATTTCTAGCTGATGTATTGATGAGGAAATAGAAAATCTTGGTGACATCTTTCTCTTTTGCAAATATGACAAAAATATCTTTTGAGACTCACCCATCGTATTTCAAAACGCCCTTGTTGTTGAGATACTTTATCAGCTTCTCCATTGTCCTGGCTCGAGATCCCTCTGGTCCATAGCAGCCACTCCATATTGGGTGAAGATTGGACATGTAGAAGTACCTGTGTAGAGGACATACATAAAGGATATCATTCACCATCATCATTATCACCACCATTCAATACAACTCATTTCATGTAAACACTGGGAATGTTGCTCTGTCATGTCGTGATTCTACAATACAAACATTATGAACTTAAAACAATCTCAATATATCATCTTCATGTGTGGACAGCAGTACCACCAAGGTCCAAGGGTTACATCTTTCTGGGTACAATACTAGCAGGATCCGTGGATATACCTCGGTATGATAATTGAACTATTACATTTGATATTATACTTAGAAGAAAGAGGAAGAAGAGGAGGAAGAAAGAAGGTGGTGGTGTAGAGCGAGGATGAGAGATCTTTCATCCTTGCTGATTCTCTCTCTCTCTCTCTCTCTCTCTCTCTCTCTCTCTCTCTCTCTCTCTCTCTCTCTCTCTCTCTCTCTCTCTCTCTCTCTCTCTCTCTCTCTCTCTCAAATCTTTCATCCTTGCTGACTCTCTCTCTCTCTCAAAATCTGTCACCTACCCACTTCCCTCTCACTTTCTTGTATCTCCATCTCTCTCTGGACCCATGGAGGAAGAAGTGTAGGAGACGGAAGGAAGGTGTAGAGGACCCATTCCCTTCTCATTCACATCTCCCTCTGGTCCCATGGAGGAGAAGGAAGGAAGGGAGAAGGTGTAGGGGACCCAGTCCCCTCTCACTCATATCTCTCTTTCCGGCCCAGTGGAGGAGAAGGAAGTGTAGGAAGAGGAAGGAGGAGGTGTAGAGGACCCACTCCCCTCTCACATCATCTCTCTGGACCCGAGAAGATGGGGGGGGGGAGGGTGGTGTAGAGGACCCACTCTTCTCTCATATTTCTATCTCCAGACCCTTAGAGGAGGAGGAAGTGATGAAGGAGAAATATGGTAAGAGGATGTGTAGAGGACCTATCCTCCCCTCCCACGTCTCTCTCTCTCTCTCTCTCTCTCTCTCTCTCTCTCTCTCTCTCTCTCTCTCTCTCTCTCTCTCTCTCTCTCTCTCTCTCTCTCTCTCTCTCTCTCTCTCTCTGTTACTGTATGTAAAGCGTATCTACCTCATGTCATTATTCTTCGGCATTTATAAGTGAAATGTTCAATAGTTTTCTATTTGCATGAAAACGTGTAATATGGGTAAGTATCAGTATTCAATGCTATATTAAGCAACAAAGCCGATGCTCACTTGTTGGTAGTGTGGGGTTAACCCGCTGGCCGCCTGTGGGCATCACTCACAGCCAAGTCGTGCTCAGACAAAGACGGGCAGGATGGTGACCAAGGTAAATACTTTAATTTTGTAGTAAAAAATGATTGTCATAGTGCCAAGTTAATTGCATGTATTGTTAATGAATACTGTAATATGTTGAAAGTGTTTAATATCAGTGTATAATGTTATTTTGTAAGAAATTGAGACCGAGAACTTGTTCGCAGTTCTTACGGTCATGCCTACCTCATCAATAAATGTGTCAGGGAGAACTGCCTTTCCTCGACCCTACAATGATGGGCGTGATCAGTAAAACAGATCACCTGAGAGCCAATTAGAGACGTCGCAGTGAGCGTTTTGATACCAGATAGCGCCAGAATTTTTAATTCTCGCTGGAAAATAAATACTTTTTGGGGCAAGGTTTTACAAGCTTACAAAGGTGTATCGTTGCACAGTAATGCGTCTGAATTTTAAGTCAATTAATTTCGTGATAACTGACAGCACATGACATTGTTTGAGCCTCTATTCATAATTTCAAATGATATTCTTAAAAGAGCCTATAAGTGTATCAAGGCAGGCAATCTGTAATTTTCTACTGACCTCAATGGAAGTATACTAATATATACTTGCATTTTCATGTACTAAACAACAGGCAAATCCATTTAATGTAAAGAAAATATAATTTTGTATCAGAGACTTTATTTTTGCAGTACGATCACTATCCTCGGGTACTTGGGCAGCGAGCAAACCAAAACACAGGACCACGCTTACTCGACTACCCTGCACAATGGATACATCACCGCCACAATCATGGACTACAGCGGAATTAAGAAAATTCCCGAAAGAACGAGCTATACCCTATTCTGGATATAGTAAAGCAAAGTAAAGGCCTTTGTATCGGCAGAACTGAGAGGCTATTGTTTACACTTTACACTCCTTCCTAACGGCACGCGGCGCTTTCTTTAACTGAAGAATCATGATCAAGATAAGTACGTAGTACGTCCGCCAGCGGTGCTGTTCTTTTTTTATTTCACTGATTACTTTCACATACAGGACGTGTCAGTGATATCTGATATTTTTCAACATTCCCAGATGAAATGCACAAGCCGAAATCAACATCCTTTTATTTTTACTGTTCATACTTAAAAAAAAATCATTACCTATTTTTAGTTTTATCTTATAATTCAATTAACAAAGCCTTATCATACACCAGTAAGTATGAATATTAATATTAAGGGTTATGTTTTTAATTTTAGATACACTTGTGCAGCAATTCATGCTGTACTTTTCCTGCACATCGATTTCAAATTTAGCTAAGACACCCCTTTGCCCCAGGAAATCGGAGACAATTAAAAATGCTGGCGCTGATAGGTATCTACCAGCCTCACTGCGACGTCTCTAATTGATGCCCAGCCAGTGCGGCTACACTCTCTCTCTCTCTCTCTCTCTCTCTCTCTCTCTCTCTCTCTCTCATTTTTTCCCCTCTATCCCAAATCTGTCACTTACCTCACTCCCCTCTCATTCTCACTCATTTCATCTACCCCAGTCATTCATTCTCACTCTCATATCTCTATCTCTCTCTGGACTTTGGGCATACCATGGTAAGATAATTTAATTATTATAACGTTTGATAGGATAAGTGGAGGGGGAGGAAGAGTAGATGACTAAAATGTGCAGGGAGGAGGCAGTAGACACCTGCCAAAACGATAATTACTCCCAATGAGGTCTAAAGCACTGTTCAGGGGGTGCTGTGAACTTAGTAAACCCAGCTGTGACCTCACTGAATGTTTCCCTTTGTGTCTCACAACACAAGGGGGCAGTCACAGCCTGCCCTCTAAAGACAACTCTTCCTCCACAAAACTACAAGCACCTAATAACACACACACCTTTCACTCAAAAATTTTAAAATCATGGCGAATCCTACACCAGCCTCGGAGTCCCCATCTGGGGAGGGGACCATAAATGTCCCCAGGTTGGACTGCCTTTCTGTCAATGACCCTAAGTGTCTTGACACCACCCTCAACTTTTTCTTCATTAACTTCTGCAACATTCATGGTCTAAGATCTAATTGTCAATCTGCAGAACACCACCTCTCCTCTTCTAAACCTCATCTTTTCCTCACTGAAATTCAGGTGTCTGAAGAAACCGACAGTAGCCCCTTTCCTTTTCCCTCCTACTTTTTCTATCCTCATTTTCGATCCAAAGCTAGATGTTGCGTTTATGTGCGCAATGACTTAACCTGCTCTCGTGCCCATGCTCTTGAATCTTCCGAGTTTTCCGCCATCTGGCTACGACTACAGTCACTCTCAAACAAAATTTATCTGTGCTGTATACCTCTCACCTAACTCCTCTGACTATAAGAAATTCTTTGAATACTTAACTTCCAAAGAGGAGCACATTCTGACCCTCTTCCCTTTTGCAGAGATCTCCATTCTTGGAGACTTCAATGTTCACCACCAGCTTTGGCTTTCCTCTCCCTTCACTGACCATCCTGGTGAACTAGCCTTCAACTTTGCTATCCTCCATGATCTAGAGCAATTGGTGCAACACCCTACTCGTATTCCTGACCGTCTTGGAGATGCGCCCAACATTCTTGACCTTTTCCTGATCTCTAATCCTTCTGCTTATGCTGTCACCCTTTCTTCTCTCTTGGGCTCCTCCGATCACAATCTCATCTCTGTATCTTGTCCTATCACTCCAATCCCTCCTCAGGATCCCCCTAAGCAAAGGTGCCTCTGGCGTTTTGCCTCTGCTAGTTCAGGGGAACTGAGGAGGTATTTTGCTGATTTTCCTTGGAATGACTACTGCTTCCATGTTAGAGACCCGTCTTTGTGTGCTGAGCGCATAACAGAGGTGATAATGTCTGGCATGGAGGCGTACATTCCTCACTCTTTTTCTTGACCTAAACCTTCCAAACCTTGGTTTAACACAGCTTGTTCTTGTGCTATACATGATAGAGAGGTGACCCACAAAAGGTACTTGAGCCTTCCATCACCAGAATCTCATGCACTTTTTCTGCCTGGAACCATGCCAAGTCTGTTCTCCAACTAGCCAAAAACTCCTTCATTAACAGAAAGTGTCAGAACCTTTTAAGATCTAACTTCCCTCGTGATTTCTGGCATCTAGCCAAAAATATCTCCAATAACTTTGCTTCTTCTTCTTTCCCTCCTTTATTTCAACCAGATGGCACCACTGCTATCACATCTATTTCTAAAGCTGAACTATTCGCTCAAACCTTTGCTAAAAACATACCTTGGACGAATTCTGGGCTTGTTCCTCCCTCTCCTCCACCCTCTGACTACTTCATGCTACCTATTAAAATTCTTTGCAATGATGTTTTCCATGCCCTTGCTAGCCTAAACTCTCAGAAGGCTTATGGACCTGATGGGGTCCCTCCTATTGTTCTCCAACACTGTGCCTCCGTGCTTGTACCTTGCCTAGTCAAACTCTTTCAGCTCTGTCTGTCAACATCTGCCTCTCCTCCTTGCTGGAAGTTTGCCTACATTCAGCCTGTTCCTAAAAAGGGTGACCATTCTAATCCCCCAAACTACCGTCCTATTGTTTTAATTTCTTGTCTATCCAAAGTTTTTTAATCTATCCTCAACAGGAAGATTCTTAAACATCTATCACTTCACAACCTTCTATCTGATCGCCAGTATGGGTTCCGTCAAGGCCGCTCTACTGGTGATCTTCTGGCTTTCCTTACTGAGTCTTGGTCATCCTCTTTTAGAGATTTTGTTGAAACTTTTGCTGTTGCCTTGGACATATCAAAAGCTTTTGATAGAGTCTGGCACAAAGCTTTGATTTCCAAACTACCCTCCTACGGCTTCTATCCTTCTCTGTGTAACCATCTCAAGTTTCCTTTCTGACTGTTCTATTGCTGCTGTGGTAGACGGTCACTGCTCTTCTCCTGAACCTATTAACAGTGGTGTTCCTCAGGGTTCTGTGCTGTCACCCACTCTCTTCTTATTATTCATTAATGATCTTCTAAACCAAACTTCTTGTCCTATCCACTCCTATGCTGATGATACCACCCTGCACTTTTCCACGTCTTTTCATAGACGTCCGACCCTTCAGGATGTAAACATTTCATGCAGGGAAGCCACAGAACGCTTGACTTCTGATCATTCTAAAATTTCTGATTGGGGCAGAGCAAACCTGGTATTGTTCAATGCCTCAAAAACTCAATTCCTCCATCTATCAACTCGACACAACCTTCCAGACAACTATCCCCTCTTCTTCAATGACACTCAACTGTCCCCGTCTTCTACACTGAACATCCTCGGTCTGTCCTTTACTTATAATCTGAACTGGAAACTTCACATCTCATCTCTAGCTAAAACAGCTTCTATGAAGTTAGGTGTTCTGAGACGTCTCCGCCAGTTTTTCTCACCCCCCAGCTGCTAACTCTGTACAAGGCCCTTATCCGTCCATGTATGGAGTATGCTTCACATGCCTGGGGGATTCCACTCATACTGCTCTTCTAGACATTGTGGAATCAAAAGTTTTTCGTCTCATCAACTTCTCTCTAACTGACTGTCTTCAGCCTCTCTCTTATCGCTGCAATGGTGCATCTCTAGCTATCTTCTACCGCTATTTTCATTCTAACTGCTCTTCTGATCTTGCTAACTGCATGCCTCCTCTCCTCCCACGGCCTCGCTGCACAAGACTTTCTTCTTTCTCTCACCCCTATTCTGTCCACCTCTCTAACGCAAGAGTTAACCAGTATTCTCAATCATTCATTCCTTTCTCTGGTAAACTCTGGAACTCCCTGCCTGTTTCTGTATTTCCACTTCCTATGACTTGAATTCCTTCAAGAGGGAGGTTTCAAGACACTTATCCTTCAATTTTTGACTACCGCTTTGGACCCTTTTTATGGGAGTGCCATTTCAGTGGGCATTTTTTTTTTTTTATCGGATTTCTGTTGCCCTTGGTCAGTGTCCCTCCTACATGAAAAAAAAAAGAGATATGATACCAGGTCATAACACACGGAGGTACAAGTTTATTAAATCTAGATATTAGAATGTTGACCTTACAAAGGTGTCCAATGCCCCGCAACGCATGGGCACACGCTTGAGTCTATATTTTCGCGACACAGACCAAAACTGTTTTATTACTTTAGTTATAAAATGTTGTGCATCAAGATAATGGACACATATTAGGTATAATGGCACTGAAAGATGTTTTGATCTGGCGGAAACGACTTGGGAATCCTAACTTTATAGAAATTGTTTTACCTAGAGATAAAATGTGAAGTTTCCAGTTTATATTACATGTAAAGGATAGACCAAGGAGTTTAGAGTAGGAGAGGGGAACAGTTGGGTGTCATTGAAGAAGAGGGGTTAGTTATCTGGAGGGTTGTGTCGATTTAAGAGATGGAGGAACTGAGTTTTTGAAGCACTGAACATTACATTACATTACTACGTTTGCTCTATCTAAATCAGTCAGGCGTTGTGTGGCTTTCCTGCGTGAGCCGTTTATGTCCTGAAGGACTGGAGGTCTACGAAAAGACAGAAAAGTGCAAGGTGGTATTATCAGCATAAGAATGAATAAGAGAAAAAATTTGCTTTAGAGGATCATTGATGAATAATAATAAGAAAGTGGGTGACAGGTGGAACAACACTAGTGGTCAATAGACTTGGGAAAATAACAGTGACGTCTAGCACAGCAGAAATACAGCAGTCCGAGAGGAAACTTGATATGAAGTAACAGATAAGATAAAAGCTGTAGGAGGGTAGTTTGGAAATCAAGGCTTTGTGCCAGATTTTGTCAAAAGCTTTTGATATGTCTAAGGCAACAGCGAAAGTTTCAATGAAATCCTTTAAAAAGGATGACCAAGACTCGGTAAGGAAAACCAGATCACCAGTAGAATGGCCTTGACGGATTCCATACTAACGATCAGATAGTTATGAAGTGATAGATGTTTAAGAATGTCTCGGTTGAGGATAGATTAAAAACTTGAGAGCAGGAAATCAAAGCAATAGGACGGTAGTTTTAGGGATTAGAGTGGTCACCCTTTTTAGGAACAGGTTGAATGTAGGCAAACTTGCAGCAGGAAGGAAAGGTAGATACTGACAGCAAGAGATGAGCAGCATGTTGATAGAAAGTTTGAGCAGGCAAGGTGCAAGCATGGAGACAGTTTTGGAGAACAATAGAAATCCCATTAGGTCCGTAAGCTTTCCGGGGGTTAAGGGCGGCGAGGGCATGGACAACATTACAACAAAGGCTCACATTCTCAAACATTTTTCTTGGACTAAGTTAGATAAATAAGCTTGCTTTTTAGAGTAATAGAGAAAATTATAAATAACCTTGGTTTCTAGGCTAATACAAATCCTCAATGACCATGTGCATATTTGCTGTTAAGTAGATATGAGGTTAGACCAGGAAAAGCAACCTACCTATTTCGAGATAATTAAAGTTACGAGTACTGAGTATGACCAATTGATAAAACTGAGTTATATACCAAAATGATCTCACCTTATATAAAACACTAAGATATATAATATATTTTTTTCTTTTGCATATGAGTACAGAGTACATTCTACATGTACTCAATGTAATTAGATTGCGAAATATAACCACAGAGAAACTGATATAGTACTACCCTATTGATAATTTTCAGTGTGGATGAGAGAGAGAGAGAGAGAGAGAGAGAGAGAGAGAGAGAGAGAGAGAGAGAGAGAGAGAGAGAGAGGTTCCGTTTATGATCATTAGGCTACACATATAATGGAAGTTAAATAATTCGCTCATTGTAACATCCTGTTGCCAAATAATTTTTGAGTATGTGACTAACACTGTCACCCTAGACGTGCGAGACACTTTTCCTGCACATGGATCTCCAACAGTATAGTACACGTAGGTTGTTGACACCTTGCCACACTTGTGTATACGAGTACAGAAAATCATCTTTGCTCTCATGAGTGCTTAATTTCACAAAGTTTATTGTGATTAACAGTTTCGGTGCAGGTGGCAAATCTGGGTATCTAAAACGTCACGAAGGATGCGTTGCTTATCATATCGTGATTCGAACATTTGAGTCATTGTGGATAACATATCAGATACCAAGTCGACTTTAGCAGATCTCCGGCATTCCACAGCCATTCAGCATAGAGACTTCACAAGAAACGAATGGTATTGTACTCCACATCTTGAGGGACTCAAATGTAGAAATTTCGAGATGCTTAGGTGTATCGAAACCCTGTAATTCAGGGCTACCAACGCCGCATCCCTATCTCAAACCTTATTTCCCATATTTCTTCGTCTGTTGAGTCAAAATGATTCTTTAATCTTGGAACGTTGACTTACACCCTGCTACCACTTGATCTCATGGTGGCACTGCTATAACACAATCAGGTGAGGGTTAGAGAGAAATAATAATCCAGGATGTGCCACCTATGCACGTGACCAGACATGGGGAACACAAATGAACGTATGACCTTGGTTGCCAGGCTGTGATTGGTAGATGGATGAGCAAGAAGTCATCCCATTGATAGATGTTGCCTTTTTCACTTTCACAACCATGAACAGCTAGGCTAAATCTCATTTAAAATTGTTACATTAGGTCCTCTGAAGAAAGGTAAGCTGGTTGAATACAACTGTCACTTAAACCAGCATACAAAGCACCTTTGGCTACATCAATCCTGTTGAAACCTGAAAATTTTCAGAATGGCAGTCTCGCCGTTCTGACCCTAATGCCACAAAACTAGATGGAATAAACTATAGCCATTTAAAAGTCATAGCTCTCATGTTCTGATATAATGATTTCATGAATACAGGCTCAAATGTGGGTACTGGGGTGAATGCCACACTTGATAGAATAAATCTCTATGTCCCTGCCATATACGTATATTAATTACAATAACAAAAATTAAAATTTTCTAAAGTTAATAACCACTATTACCAACCTCCTCCTGCTCTTGGCATTCAGGTCATAGTCGTACCACACTCCATCAGTCTGATCCCAGAATATCTTGCTCATGGTTATATTCTTTTCTTCAGCAATGCGATCATACTCTCGTTTTTTGTCATGCATTCCGAGACGATTATAGAAGTAGCTGAGGGTCTGAGCATTCACACATAGTAGGCTGTTCAGGTCCACTGGTACAATTGAGGTCACATTGGTGTCCTTCATTGTGCCTGGAAGAGAATCTGGTATTAATCAATTTCTATCAAAGTGACACTTGTTAGAACCTACTGGCACACCGTAACACCCTCATCCTTGAATGGTCTGCCATCTTAAACAAGTTAATTAAGCCTTCCCCAAAAATATATATTGAAAATTAATGTTTAGGTATCAGGTAAAATGCTAAATTTCTTCTCTTTGTTGATCAAATAAAAGAACTGATTACCTTTTAATCCATATAAGTACCTCTGCTACATCTCCTACATCCATAGTTAATAATGTTCACTCCCCCCTCAGTTGCCTAGTGGTCAACAAAAACTTGGCCTAAGTTACCTTAAGACGGAATCTACCAGCCTACTCCTTAATCCATTGTATCATTATTATCATTAAAGAAGTAGCATACTTAACTAAGGCTTACTTCACCCCCACACTATACAGTCGGGCACAACAACCTGCATGATGATAATGGTATGTGAATGTTGGTTTCACGTTTTCTAATCTTCGTGTACATTCCGTCAAAAATTCAAACTTTTCCTTCTACATGCTATTTAGATCACTATACAGCACAGTCCTGACTATTGATACAAGTTTGCTGTAGTTTTCTATTCTTTCAGTTTATAACTATGCTAATAACATTTAGTAAGTGTGGACATTTGCCTAGTTCTACTGGTCTCCTGCAGGACCTCGGTATAAATCAGTCTATCGTAATTCTACTTATTGTGTCCCATCAGAATTGGCAATGATTTTTCTCGAAATTAATTTTCACAGTAAGTTGAAAAATGTGTGGAAAATGTTGGCTTTACACATTTGAAGATAAACTTATAAAGGAGTTTACGATTTGAACAATGAATGTTTCGAAATTCAGCCATGAAGCTTAAGTGTTTGCTCAACCTTAACTGCCTCAACTCTTCATGGTTTTCTTTTCTAGGTAAACTTCTGACATTTCTATAATTATACTGTCTCCCCTTCTTTTGGTGCAATAGGTACTCAAGATATGGATGTGGGTTATCTCCTATGGATTGACGTAATTTCCTCCACAAGCTAAATATTCTTCACAGGGGATCTTCTCTACTACCAATTAATGTAGTGACTGGTGTTTTTAAACAATAAAAAATTATCACAAGTGTAACCATGAGAAGGAGCAGCTAGGAATTAAGTGTTGACAGGACACTTAAGTTATTCCATGCTTTCTATTATTATTCCTGCGAGAATACATGGACAGTGAATGGTAAGCTCCTCAAAAAAAAAAAAAAAAAAAAAAAAAAAAAAAAAAAAAAAAAAAAAAAAAAAAATATATATATATATATATATATATATATATATATATATATATATATATATATATATATATATATATAAACAAATAAACAAAAAATAAATAAAATGAAATAACTGACGTCTTCTAGTACCTGTATACTATTATATATATATATATATATATATATATATATATATATATATATATATATATATATATATATATATATATATATATATATATATAAACAAAAATAAATAAAATGAAATAACTGACGTCTTCTAATACCTGTATACTATGTACACTGTAACTATACAAGATGCAGGTCCTTAAATATTATATTGACACTTACATGGACACAAAGCACATAGAAAAGTAACCAAAAAGTTCTATTGCCAATGTCTAGTATCTTACTGTGCACAATTATTCTTGTCCGGACCAGCTTCCTGGTCTCGGAGGCCTCCACTGTATCAAGCCAATGGAGAGAGAGAGAGAGAGAATAAAAATGACAGCAGCTGCCTCACCACTGTTGATCCTTGGGGTTCCATCTAGTGCTTTCTCCACCTGATAAGCCCCGACCAGTACTAACAGCAAAACCAGAATAGAAGACTTGCTGCGAGCGGCGCACCGACAGGCGAAGTAAAGGATAAGAATGTACACGCCAACTGGAAGAAGTACATGCAGGGCAAGTTATTGACGAAGACAAACGGAGGTTGACTGGCGGCCACATGTTCAAGCGTGCAAAAACCCACACGTCTGCCATGTGTATGTTTACATAGTGCATTGTTTTATAAGCAAAGAAATTTAGTATATATATAATATATATATATATATATATATATATATATATATATATATATATATATATATATATATATATATATATATATATATATATATATATATATATATATATATATATATATATATATATATATATATATATATATATATATATATACACACACACAAAATCTGTGAGGTGCAGACAAGAATAACTGGATTAGCAAAGAGTGTAGGAGCAAGTTATATAGTACACATCACCCCAGCTGTTGGGTATTGCGTATATTAAGATGTGGGGTTGTTTTTGGTAGTTGTGTTGCTTGTATGCATACATCCAAGCTGTCGCAACAATTGATACAGGACTACACACTCCACACATGGCTTTCGTATACACAAAGTTACTGTTACTACCTCATGCAACACGAGTCCCAGGTGCAACATATCAAATACAGGTTTCCTCATGCAGGTGCAAAGCTCCTTACTGGTCAGGCCGGTATGATGTTCACCGTCTATGGATGCTGAAGACTGCTGAGGTCACTGAGAGCACCCCTCCAAACACAAAGCAGAGAAGATAACCTCTGCTCTCTGCCTCCAAAACCTACTCACCATTATTTGTCTCGTTGTTGACGAACCAACGGGTCGAGTAATCCCAGCCACTCTCAGCGCCAGACTTCAGCTCCACGTACAGTTGTTGCTTCTCTTCCTCAGTCGCGAGATCTTGCGCCAACGCGTAGTCCTCCCTGGGAGAAAAGTTAGGGATTATTTACCATCCAACAGTATTTTCCATTTCACTTAGTTTAATTTTACGGTGTCCCTGCAGGCCCGGTGTGATGTGCTGCCGTGACTAGCTGCACCATTGATCTAATCCATATTAAGTAACTGGGATTACCTTTACTACTCCCTATGTCAGGTCTTTCTTGAATTTTTACTTGTCGCCGGTCAGTGTATTATATACATCTATATCTACCTCGGTCAGTGCATTATACATCTAAATCAATCAATCAATCAATCAATCAATCTCTCTCTCTCTCTCTCATATATATATATATATATATATATATATATATATATATATATATATATATATATATATATATATATATATATATATATATATATATATATATATATATATATATATATATATATATATATATATATATATATATATATATATATATATATATATATAAATTTCTTCACAATCCTTTGTTTGATTTTTTTTTTTTTCATGTATATATTTCCTCATGGACTGAACTTACTTTCTCTTTTTGTCCATTTGTAATTCTCATTTTCTATCCATTGTATTTCCCAATGAATAAATGTATCAGTTCTCTTTCCCTTGTTTTCTAAAAGCGATGCATATTATATTTTTGGTGTGTTTTTCGCTTCTATAGTACACATTCAAATGAAGCACTTCCCTTGGTGTCTCTTAAGTGGATGTTCCAGTTTTCATAAGCACGTTTTACTCTGTCAATCTGTTTGCTTTGTTTGCTCACGATCTGTCATCAGCCGTCGCCATAATTATTGTCATAACTGATTACGCCTCCCGAGGTTGTCTCGCTGTGTTCGGACAGCGCGGGCCGGGATAAACGCTCTTCACACCCGAAGAGCTAAACCAGCAGTGAGGAATGTGACAGGAAACTGCCATCATCCATACAATGATCGTTTTGAACTTTTATGTGCGCTACAACTTATCGTTTTGGGTGTTGGGTAAAGTTTGCAAGGCACGAAAGATAATGCAAGGGAACGGGGAAGGGTGGGAGGATACGTGAAGGGAACGTCAGACATTACATGATATTTACCTGTAGGATTCTGGTCGGGGATCGCTTACGTTCACCCGATACTGAGCCACATGGTGAGTCATCCCCTTTCGGTCCTGGACCTTTACTTGACGCTCGTTGTGCCAGAAGAGGAATTCCTTCTCCAGCAGTTCAATGTTGTCCCTGTAGGATGACAAAAAACATATGTGGTGACCAGCTGGCCTCTTGGAAAGGAATCTATTAATTAAAAAGGTCTGTATGGTGGGTGGCTTAGAGAGAGAGAGAGAGAGAGAGAGAGAGAGAGAGAGAGAGAGAGAGAGAGAGAGAGAGAGAGAGAGAGAGAGAGAGAGAGAGAGAGAGAGAAACTGAGTAATAATTATCAGTAAGGAATGAAAGGTCTACAATCAGTCTACTAAAGCAGTGGTTCCCATCCTTTTCTAAGTTCATGTATCCTTCCGGAAGCTTTTGAGAAATTCATGTACCCCTGCACTTAATTACAAAAAAAAAAAAAAAAAAAAAAAAAAAAAGTGAATACTTCACGTTTTTCTCTATTTTCGACAGAAAACAAATAAATAAAAATATTAAGTATCTTAAACATAGAAAATAGCTATTTGGTTCTAAATAAATGTTATATAGGTGCTAAATGTATAATACAGCGTTTCTCAGTTGGGTTCCCTGGAACCTTAGGATTCCTCTTCAGTTCCCTAAGGGTTCCGCGAGAAGGAGTGAAATAAGCTAATGCACTTTTGAGATTTTATTTAATTTCGTATTTTAATATTACTATAAATGCACAACATATTATTGGTTATTGTAATATATATATAGACATCATCCTATCTAACCTATTATGTTATCAGAAAAAATATAACAACCATTAGGGACATATTTAGTGATGTCTGTACGGCGCCAGTGTGTAACCGCCTTCACTAGTCAGTGCCCACTCACAGGACGGGACCTATTCGTGCCTGATTCGTGTATCAAGTGACTCGTACAGGACACATGCATGGTCATGGTCTACATCAGTCATCTCTGTGCTTCCTTGCGAGCAAGTAAATTTACACTCCCTCATTCACCCACGATACTCAGTAAATTTCTTTTAGCATTACCAATAAATTTGACAAAGACGTATTGATTAATCATTAAACCAGTTATATATATATATATATATATATATATATATATATATATATATATATATATATATATATATATATATATATATATATATATATATATATATATATATATATATATATATATATTTAACGGAGGTTGGTAGAAATAATGTAACAATCAATTATGAAAGTCCAATAGGACAGGTAATACAAAATTATATGATAACTCTGTAATTGTTGAGATTAGGAATATATATATATATATATATATATATATATATATATATATATATATATATATATATATATATATATATATATATATATATATATATATATATATATATATATATATATATATATATATATATATATATATATATATATATATATATATATATATATATATATATATATATTATAGTATTTACCATTACTGGGATAACAAAAGCTTCCGGCCCGCCTTTCTTTCGCTCTCTCACATATTAATAGTTATCAGAAAGATCAAATAAAAGAATAAAAAATGACAGCATGAATGAAGATGCCAAGAGACGTTGCAAAACGGACATTTAAAAAAAAGTTTTAATCGTAACAAGAAATAATACATCGTAAACATTCATACCGGCATGAAGGTCAATCCTTTCTCACCCACTGACCTGAGGAAATCCTGGTCGAAGTGGTGGTCCATGTAGAGCTTGAACATGGGGATGAGGTAAGGTGGCTGGCTCCTGCGGGTGTAGTAGATACGGCCGCCGTTGGGTACCATGCCGTAGTCTTTAACCATCATCAAAAAGTTTTCAAGCATACCCTTCACCGTTTGGTTCATCCCTGACAGCAGCAAGCCTTCGATGGTCCAGTAGGAGTCCCAGTAGTAGAATTCCCTGAGGGTGACGTTCAAGATTGAGGGATGAGCCAGTTTATTGCTCGTTTCCTTCCCCACTCCCAGTCAATAATGAGCTGAGCAGCGCTAACCACTCTTTGTGCGAAATAACTGTTTTTGTTTCTTGTTTACTCTGACTGCGAAATAACTGTTTTTGTTTCTTGTTTACTCTGACTTCCCTAAATTGAAACCAAACGACACACACACACACACACACACACTTGCGAACAATTATCAGTTCAGTATCATGCACTTTATTTTATATTTGCTTAACAGCTTGCATTCTTCTTTTTGAAGCTAGAGACAAATTTGATCAATTTGTCAAATTTTATCAAATTTTATCAAATTTTGTCTAGTTTACCCTCTTTCAGCGTTTCCTTCTCCTCCTCCTCCACCCTCTTAGCTTCGTCATGTTTCCATTATTGTTTTTCTTCCAGTATTAATCGAACTTTCTATTTGAGCTCTCTCTCTCTCTCTCTCTCTCTCTCTCTCTCTCTCTCTCTCTCTCTCTCTCTCTCTCTCTCTCTCTGAATGTTTAATTGTTTGTGTTTGTGTCATTTTTAAGCTTGGCTGTCTGTTTATCACTTTGCCTGTCTCAATTTATCTATTTTTGTCTGTGTCTATCTGCCCGTCTTTTTCCAGCTTCCTATCTCTTTCTCAGTTTCTGTTCGCGCGCGCGTGTGTATGTGTGTGTGTGTGTGTCCGTCCGTCAGTTCTGTCTGGCTTTGTCTGTTGTATCTCGCTTTTGTCTGTTCTGTCTGGCTTTGTTGTCTGGCTTTGTTCTATCTGACTTTGTCAGTTCTACCTCGCTTTTTGTCTGTTCTGTTCCGTCATTTCTATTCTGTTTCTAATTCGTTCAGTTTGTTTCTATTTTGTTCTGTATTTTTGTTTTGTCCGTTTCTATTTTGTTCTATCTGTCAATTCTGTTCTTTTTCTGTATGTATCTGTTCAGTCTGTCTCTGGATCTTCCGTCTATGTCTGTCTTTCCCCCTTTCAGTCTGTCCTGCCTTGCGATGTCTGGTTTTTCTGTCTGTCCGTTTATTTGTGTGTCTGTCTGTCTGCTGTCAGTCAGTCAGTCCTTCTATTTGCCTGTGTATCTGTCAATCTTTGTCTTTGTCTTTTTGTACGAGTATGTGACTGTCCTGTCTGTATCTGCGCACGTTCTTTATTTTTTCTGTATGTGTTCTGTCTACATTCTTGTTTTTTCGTCTGTGTTCCATCTTTGTTCTGTGTCAGTATGTGTCTTTGTTCTGTTTGTATCTGTTCTATGTGTGTATTGTGTCTGTGTTTATTTTGTCTATGCGCCTTAAGTCCATGTGTCTGTACTCTCTCTCTCTCTCTCTCTCTCTCACCTGAACCTGCCACCGGGCACTATGACAGGGTTGGGCACATAGATCTGGGAGTGTTTCTCGGGATCATCCTTCACCGTTGTGGAAATCTTGCGTCCCAGCTTCTTCCACATGGCGTTAAGCTTCTTGCCCCACTCCTTCAGATCCGGGTGCACGATTTTCTTCAGGAACTCGGGGCTGGACGACAACAGAGTGAAAGAAACGAAAAGGGAAAACAATTAGTTGATGTGAATGAGTGGTAGTGTGATGTGTTTATTTCTGATGCCACTCTGAAGAAAGACTAAAGTTACCTGTTGTTGTGTGTTTGTGTAGTAAGGAGCGGGGATTTTTGGTTTGACTTGGGCAACTGCAAATATATGCTATTCTGGAGTAAACATGGGACGTTTGGTTGAAAGAACAGAAAACGAGGGACAACAGTGACAAAAAACATCAGAGCGAGAATGAACGAAAGGTTGCCATGGAAGGGCCTAAGTATGAGAGAGAGAGAGAGAGAGAGAGAGAGAGAGAGAGAGAGAGAGAGAGAGAGAGAGAGAGAGAGAGAGAGAGAGAGAGAGAAACTATATTGTATATAGTTCGCTAGAAAACAATAAACATAAGGATGTAAACACAGACGGAAAAACAGACATGTAAACGGCTAAACAACAATCGTATTATATATATATATCATGTACGTAAAGCCGTCAAAAGCATAAAGAGGAGCATCAAGACAACTGCGGAATAGGATTGGCCACCCTAACTCTCTACTCCACAGTAAGTTGACTTAAAAGACCCAAGAATGTGAAACTGCTTTGTTGCAGGGAGAAGTGTGTGTGTGTGTGTGTGTGTGTGTGTGTGTGTGTGTGTGTGTGTGTGTGTGTGTGTGTTGGAGATGATTAAGTTATATACAGCTAATGACATTTAGTACGTATTCCGATATTCAGCAACACCCGTACTTCGCATTCACTGCTTAAACCTACAGGGAAATTTTCGCAACCATTAGGATTCTTACTACTCACGCCACCCCAAACAGTAACAACATATCACCATCACTATTACTTTCACACCAGCACCACCACCACCGTTGCTAATCATCACTATTTCCACCAAAAACATTATCACCATCATCTTTACTACTCGCATCACCACCACCGCCACCATTACCAGCAACACCACCATCAACAACACCACTACTGCCGTTGCTACTCATCACCATCATTAACTGCACCGGCAACACCACCACAACATCATGAGCAGCCTCACTGCCTTCATCAGCGTAGCGAGCAGGGACAAAATATACAGCACTCTCCGTACAGGGCTTTTATTCTAGTGAACTGTTTGTAGCCAGGGCGAGGGACGCTAGCTGTGTGGCGTGGGATGGGTGGGCCTCTGAACGATAGAGAGGAGTCATTTCCGGAACACTATTTCGAGCAAGGATTCGAATCATTAACTACTGCTTCTTTTTTAAACTTTATAAAATGGTTTTGTCCATACTTATATTAGATATGCATTTGAAAGACACCACTCGTAACAAAGGGGTGATGGAATATTTACTAGAGTTTTCCAAGTGCATGTAGTTTAATTCTGGTTAAGTAAGACTGGTGAGGGTGACTAAAGTACAATAACAAGTAGGTGTAGTGTAGTCAGATGGTTAACGATACCAAAGTTCTTGCGACAATTTCCTAACAATATATACCACAACCACCACTACAATCATCAATCAGTATCACGAAACACTACCCAGTTCATCATATCCTCAGGCAACCACTCAGCGCCACCTCTCTTACTCCTCACCACGCCTGACTGCATCACACACCCGCACTTGACGTAATCTGCCAAATGAACAACTAAACGAGACCGTCACAAAAACTATCTAACGTTTTCTTTAACCTCAAAAGAAAACTTCCTCTCTTCACCATCTCCTTCCACCTTATCCAACCCCTCCTTTTCTTCACTTCATTATACATGTCCTGCCTTGATATGGCTTCATTTTCACCGACATTTCTCCCCGCACTCTATTAACAGCCTTCCTTCCCCTGCCCCACGACACACCCTCATCCCCGCGGTCCCTCTTCCCACACCTTTCTCTCCCTTCGTCCCACAAAGCGTCCTCCTCCCCTCCACGCCCTACAAAACGCCCTCGTTATCCTCGGGCTTCGACCAGCACTATACCCTCACCATCAATACCGAGTTATGAGTCAATATCCCGGGAAGGTGACAGCGCGCGGCTCACGGAGGGTCCGGCGGGATGGGGAGGATGGGCTTCGTCAAAACAATATTACTGTTATAATTTCTCATTTCGTAGATAATCTCGACGTTTAAATGGAATCTGTTTGAAGAAATGCACCTTAGACATCATAGGCCTCAACGTCTTATCCTTGCTCAGTAAAGCCGCACGTGTATGATCAGCCAATGCAAAACTTCGTGACGACAGACTCGAGTCGAGGGAGCCTTCTTCCCAGTGCCACATAAACACACTGATGGACGGGTGTGTGTTTCCATAACATTCTCCTTATCGCCAAAACTGGTGGGCCTTTTGCCAGTAAATCCCGACACTTAACAAATTTTGTCTCACACTAAATCCGAGAAAACGCTTTATATAGTACGTAGCAAAACATGAAGCACCGTCTTTGTTTCCTTCTTTTACAAATAATGCTTTTGTGGCACTGATGTTTATTAAGAGAACTAAAACAGGCAAGTGATATATGAGGATATCTTAACAAGCTCTAAAGACAGTCAGTAACTGCTGTTTTACATTTGCAGGTAAGCATTTATACTCCGGAACCTCCCCATCTGCAAAGCCATCGTGTGTAATGGCCTCAGTCGGCGGGCCGGACACAGGGCACCACGTTCATTGGCACTCTGCCCTGGATGCCTCAGATACTCCGGGGAACCACTAGCACGGACAGGCGAAGGCACGATGACCCGAATGCAGACATAACGACACTATCGTAATCAAGTTTCTCACAATATATAGCGGGAAATAGCAACTGGTGGGGCACACAAGGAGAAAATCGCTCCTGGAGGAAGACGACAGAAGCTCACCATGACATCCAGCTTGCCGCACCCTGGCGATGGCTGGGCCCTGGTGGTACTGGGAGGCAACACGGGGGCGGCCGCGGTGGGGAGGCAATAAATAGACTACTTTGGCTTGTCACTTTGGAGATGCTTTAAAGTAAAAAAATATTGACCTGAAATCCTTTTACGATCAATATCTATTTTCGGGATAATACTTTTACGATCCTTATTTTATTTTTTACTTTTTATCAATACTCCATTGCACGTTTTTCCGAAAGAGGTGATTATAAAGTGGCAACACAGCCAGCAAAACAAAGAGAAAATAGCAAAACACACACCCACACACACACACACACACACACACACACACACACACACACACACACCATTAAGCTGTTGGAAGTAAGTGAATGGACCAGCATGTTTCCCTTCCGTCGCCTCCTCATTCACACCGCTACTTGACTGATGGGTTAAGTTCCTGCCACATCACCGCCATTGTGTGGGTGATGCGTTGACTCGTGATCACTGTAGGAGAGGGACGAGGCTTATCCATCAAGAAAACTTGCACACTCTTCTCTATGTACTGACACTGAATGTTCTTTGACGAAAATAGTCATTGATCATTATAGTATTATTTGTCTTTATTACAGTACACGTTGAAAGCTTGAACGCTTAAAACTTTACGGAATAACAAGCCGTGAATTACGAACCCCTGCAAACAGCTGAGCCATATGACAGCGATGTTGCGGCGCCTTACTTTTTAACCCTTTCACTGCGAGACAAACCAGAATCATAACTTCTTAAATTCCTTTCGTACAACAGTTTCTTGATTAGAATAGACAAAAGTTAACCTCCTATTCTCTCAATATCTCTTTTCTTTGACCAAGCTAGGACACTACTGTTAACAGTTTTCTTGCGTTTAAGGAAAATGAGGAGGTTAAGTCACTATCAATGTTACACTGACGACAATTTTGCTGTTGTATTTTGAAACGCTCTCAAGAACTATTTTCAAAGGCAACACAAATGATAAGGTGGGTTTTTATGGATGTTTTTTTTTTTACTATTAGTGATGCGTAATCCTTGTTAAAACTATCTCTGGAATCATCAATAAATCCTTAAAACCTCAGTAATTTCCATTATAACCCGTGAAATATGGTCAGTACACACCGAAACGTTTGAGAATACAGTCCCTCAGCAACTGGTACACAATGTTCCCTTATTGACTCTACCCTCCCAGACTTCGTCCCTATCTGTCCGCTTCCCACATTCGCTCGACCTGATTTCTGAGACCTTGAAGGATAAGAGGCGCTATTGACGTGACCTCTCTCTCTCTCTCTCTCTCTCTCTCTCTCTCTCTCTCTCTCTCTCTCTCTCTCTCTCGTCTAATTTTTTACATTTAACTCGTGAATCCGCTACCAAGATGCTTTATGCGGTGTGAAGCAGAGGTGGTGTGTCCAGGCAGATGTGAGGAATGGACGGCAGCACACGAGGCGTCCCTCACGGAGACAATGCTTGACCAAGATGAAGAGGCGAAGAGGCGAGAGGAGTTATCAAAGTTAAGGGTGGTCTCTCTCTCTCTCTCTCTCTCTCTCTCTCTCTCTCTCTCTCTCTCTCTCTGTACGTAACCAGAGAACAAATGCAACAACTCATAAACACCAAGATTATATTTGTCTAGCGAGTTTACACACACACACACACACACACAAACACACACACACACACACACACACACACACACACACACACACACACACACACACACACCTTAGCTTTCACTGCACCTTCCCTTCCATCCTCCTCCCCACCCTCCTCCTCTGATTCTTCCCGGATAAGAACTCCTTTATCCTCCTCCTCCTTTTGTCTTCGGGCACAAATTTCTTTTTCCACCTCATTGCTTTTTATGTTATGTCTCCGTTTTCTTTTTATAGTCACCGTTTTGTTCCTGCACACATTCCTATTTCCCTTTTTGAATATGTCAGTTCCATCTCCTCTTCCTGATTCCCGACTCATCAAAGCCCATTTCCCTGATCGTAATGACATCCAGTTTTGCCTCATGAAACAACAATATGCTGTTTCTTATTTCTTCTGTATGTTTTTTTTTTTTCTCCCTTCATTCCTTCCCCTTCCTACACGCTTTGAGCTCTCCTTCCCTCACACGAGTACGAAATTTGCTCACTCAACTCTCACCTGCTTTTGCATCTTCCCTCCCTTCCTGCTTCTCCGCCACCACCTTCGTTCTTTCATGCTCATGGCAGAGAAAAGGCGAGGAAGACGAGCCTCTCTCTCTCTCTCTCTCTCTCTCTCTCTCTCTCTCTCTCTCTCTCTCTCTCTCTCTCTCTCTCTCGTGTTTAATTTTAAGCTCTGGTTCGCCTTCGTAATCCTACATTTTCTGCTTTAGATAAGATAATGTGAAGTTACTGAAAACAGCTTCATAAGGACCGAAAGATCTGCTACTGTTGTTTGTTTTTCCTTTGTGTTCCTTCGTGTGCTTCCCTGATGCATCTTTCCCCCGCTTAAAAAGGAAACACGACGCTCCAGGCAAAAGTATGCCATAATGAAGTAACTGGAGGCGAGGAGCGTCACCACGTCGACCAAAAAGATAAGAAAGAGTGGTACTGAATGTCTTCACCACCACCACCATCAGCGACACTTTACTACTCCCGTTACCACCACCGCCACTCCTCCCGTGTGGTGAGGCTCTTGCTCTTAATGGTAGAATTTCGCCACTATAAAAACTACTGCGCACACACACACACACACACACACACACACACACACACACACACACACACACACACACACACACACACACACACACACACACACACATGGAGAAGAAGAAGAAGAAGAAGAAGAAGAAGAAGAAGAAGAAGAAGAAGAAGAAGAAGAAGATATGTGGAAGTTAGCACGTCTTCAAGTTTTTATTGCCATAACTCAGACGATACGACTAAGATGTATTATATGTCAACACGTACTCTTTCTTTGCCTGTTTGTCTCTGTTCCTCTGTCACTTCATCAGTCTCTCTCTCTCTCTCTCTCTCTCCTCTCTCTCTCTCTCTCTCTCTCTCTCTCTCTCTCTCTCTCTCTCTCGTTCCCCCGATTTGAGACAATATCCATTTAAGGGAGGAAGAGAGTCAGTGTTGGACAAGGCCTCGGTACAGAGAAGCTTGAATATGTATGATTAACTATACCATCTAAAGGCCTCCTGCTGCCTACCGCGTCGGCTGCATTTCCGAGGAAGAGGAAGAGGAGGAGGGGGAGGAGTTGTGATCTGCGTCTTTCCGGAATGGGGCGGAGGCGTTGATGTAAGTATTGGCGGCGGTGACGGTGGTGGCGGTAGCGAAGTCGGGGAAATGGTAATGGCACAGCTTTAACTCTGGACCCGCGGCGCGGACTGCAGGGAATTACATGACAGGAAGTTGAAATGATCTCTAAATACTGTCGCTTCGAGCATGAACGATTCCTCCTAACCCATCATGTTTGCCGCCCTCACAGCCTGTGTGGCGCGGAATGAAGGAACGGATCATCGGCACCATGTGTTAAAGGGCAGGTGAATATCCTCTAACATTAGAATATTAGAGAGACAATTTTAGGGGTGTAGGAGTGTACATAGAAGTGGCGAGAATGTTACCTCTTCTGTAGGATGTTCCTGCAACCCAAAATTAATGCGTTTTTTACCCCAAAAGGTAAAAAAAAAGGTCTCATCAACCTCAAGAAGATAAACGGTACATAAAATGCTGGAAATGTTTGGCAGATGACTCAGACCTCATATATGTTAATCCAACGTGACTGAGTGGCAGGACGGAAAGGCTTGTCACCGCGCTGCCAGACTGATGACGAAATAATTGTTACTCATTGCGTAGTTTGTAGAACAAATATGCACATATGCACGCACGACAGACGCATGAACGGATGTGGAGGTGGAGGAAAAACTTGCTTTATCATACTTCCATCTTAACTAGATAAAGTCGCTATCAGTGCCACATGCGTCGTCAGTACAGGACCTTCCTCTCGTCGCTATTAGCAGCTTTCCTTGGGCGTGTAGTTTCTGGCGCGGACACATTACCATTTGGTCACATCTCATCCGCGTCTTCTCCCCTGCGCAGAAAGCAACACCACACACGTTTACAATACTGAATATAGGAGGTCTGCCTGATACTTTCAATATTCCTCGTTTTTTACTCCACGAGGTTTCCCAATAAGATCTATAACGTCGGAGTGTTAAAAGTTTGCATATAACTATCTTTTTTTTTTTTTTTTCGACGGGGATGAAGTGACCTGTTTCTTTGTCTGTGCGAGGCTGACGCAGTGCCGGTGGAGAAGTCCTTCCGGAGATGACGTAATTAGCGGAAAAGTGCCTCTGTAAACTGGCCTTTATTTTTATGCCTCTACGTGACAATTTCGTGTGGCTGGGATGTCTGCCGGCTTATGTAACACCAACGCTACCCGGTTCGCCGTTCCCACACTAGATCACTATACACAGCTGAATACGAGAGACGGATTGTGAGGATGTATGGTGACTGGCTCGTACTCCTCAAAAGCGTTGTTCTTTCCTTAGGCTTGTTTTTAAAGGCCGCAGAGCTTAGTTGGATTCCCATAGCTGCTTCTTTTTTATTTTTTCCCCTACAAATTACATAAAATACTTGTTAAATCATTCCTAGAAATGGAAACACTCTGGAAAACACGAATGACTTACCCTACATCCTGTTCAAAGTAGTCGAGTCTTTCGCAATAAAAGAAGAAAGAAATCTCGCTACATTCAGTAATGACTAAAAAATGCCTAAGAGTAATAATATCTTTCACTGGGATGCTGAGAGAGAAGACCAACACATTACTGCACGAAGTCTAGCTGATAGACTTATGTGGTTTTATTACACCAAGCCAAGCCGACAAAACATGGCCATACTGACACGTGGGGCAGGCAACCTCCAGACCTCAAATGCTCTTCTTCTCTGTCCCAAAGGTAATTTTTTACCACTGTTAACTACTATCACTGCAATAACAACTACAGCATGAACAACTACTATTACTACTACTTCTGCCACTACTACTACTACTACTACTACTACTACTACTACTACTACTATAATAACAACAACAACAACAACAACAACAACAACTACTACTACTACTACTACTACTACTACTACCACTACTAATACTACTATAACAACAACTACTACTACTACTACTACTACTACTACTACTACTACTGCTATTACTGCTGCTGCTGCTGCCGTTGCTACTACTATTAACGATGATAAAAAAATAATAATTACCATTCTTACCATAACTATTTCTATTATTAGGTACTACTACTTTTTTTTTAAATTTTCAAGACTGATAACATAATTTTAACAACGGTAATAACCATAATGATGATGATGATGATGATGATAATAATGATTACTACTACTACTACTACTACTACTACTACTACCTACTGACAATAATAACATAAAGTAAGCCCAGAAAGAGAGCGGCTCAAGTTTATGCGGAAGTACTGTAAGTAGCAATCTCTACCCGCTCTGAGGCAGGCACTGGGAGCACGCCAGCCAAGTTGGGCCGTTCGGGCAGCACTGCTCACTTGGCTTGCTTAATGTACACACCGGCGGGACTAACTTTGCTCGGGCCAGCCGCTGCTCAATGCTCCCCGGAGTATATTGCTGAAATGACCAGTCACACCCATTGCTGCCACGACTACCGGTGTTACTGCTGCTGCTGCTGCTGCTGCTGCTGCTCCCTCTGTCCGTACCACCACCACCACCACCACCACCAATACTACAACAACAACAACTACTACTACTACTACTACTACTACCATTACTACTACTGCTATTACCATCACTACTGCTACTGCTGTGATGATGTTGTCCTTATGGGTAAGTCTTTGTGGATAATGGAGTTCTTCGTGCAATTGTCAAGTATATGTTACATAGATGTATGTATGTGTGTGTGTGTGTGTGTGTGTGTGTGTATATATATATATATATATATATATATATATATATATATATATATATATATATATATATATATATATATATATATATATATATATATATATATATATATATATATATATATATATATATATATATATATATATATATATATATATATATATATATATATATATATATATATATATATATATATATATATATATATATATATATATATATATATATACACACACACACACACACACACATACATACATCTATGTAACATATACTTGACAATTGCACGAAGAACTCCATTATATACATATATATATATATATATATATATATATATATATATATATATATATATATATATATATATATATATATATATATATATATATATATATATATATATATATATATATATATATATATATATATATATATATATATATATATATATATATATATATATATATATATATATCTTTAGTTTAGGCCCTTGAGGTATTCAGTTACAGTTAGGAGGTGCCTCGCTATGCACTATCAGTTATGGTTGGTTATAGGCACCTTCTACCTGTGTAATATGCAGAGTAAAGCTTTGATTGCCACCCGAGTTTGTCGTATTCCATCGCAACAACAACAACAACAACAATAACAACAACAACAACAACAACAACAACAACTACTACTACTACTACTACTACTACTAGCACTGCTGCTACTGCTGCTGCAGCTCCCGCTGCAGTATAAGTTTGTTTTTCCTGTTTTGAAAGTAGTAATGGCATATTCTTTCCTGCACCTTACGGAATGTAAGAAATGTCAAACACTTTTATTCTAAAGTGAAAATAACTGTTTAGTTGATGACGGAAAGCAAGCACAGCAGTGCGTGAAACACACACACACACACACACACACACACACACACACACACACACACACACACACACACACACACACACACACACACACACACACACACACACACACACACACACACACACACACACACACACACACACACACACACACACACACCATGTTGTTAATGATGATGATGGTGATGATGATGATGATGATGATGATGATGATGATGATGATGATAACAATAAAATAATAAAAAAACAAAAATTTAAAAAATTACCATTATTACTATTATCAGCATTATCATCATCACCATCACCATCATCACTACAACCGTCATGATCACCGGTACTTGTTATTGGACACTTATCCCTTCTGGAACACATTTCTCCTCTTTTTTCCTCCCTGGGTAATTTGGCGGCGCCTTCCTTCAGTGGCGCGCCGCCCCGGTCCTCTCCTCCCCCGCCTGGCCTCACAATGGAATCTCGTAGCCCTCCATCACGGCCGCCGTGAATGGCACAGACTGGTGAGAGCCTAATTGGGATGAATGTCTGTGGGGATTACACGACTTGGTGCCTTTCCTTCCAGTTCTGTTGAGTCTTAAAGGAACGCTTCTCGTTGCTGGAGTCTGCGCTTTCCTCTGAGCGGAAAAGCAGCAGGGGCGGCGCAGGCACTAAATATACACAATATGGACTTTGTATTGGTTTAGGTTCATTCTTTACCTTTTCATTATGACGGGCGATCTAATATTTCTTTAGATTACCAAAAAACACCGTTACATTTCAAATTATCAGTATACAGTCACCCTTCCCCTGGCCGATATCAGCAGCGTGGCCAGTCTTACGTCTCGCTGATCGGCTTGTAATCCACCGTAACGGAGCACATTGTCATTGCTTCTCTCAATGCGTTTCCGATGCCTGCTGGAGTTTTGCCTGTCCTCGTAAACCTTCTAATAATTAGTCCACCACTGAAAGCTTAGGCGTAATAAAAAAAAAAAAGTATCTATCGAAATTTTGACAATTACCATCTACCGAGCTGGCAATCATGAACTAGATGGTTACATATTGAGTTTCTACAACGAAATGCACTTTTACTATTTAGTAACAACAATAACAGCAACAACAACAAAACGACATCATCATCATCATTATTATTATCATCATCATCATCATCATCATCATCATCAACAAAAACAATTTAAACAAGAAGATTTATTGTTCGTAAACAACGGCTGTGAAAAACGATTATGTATAAAATACATGAGAAAAAAGGCAATTAATCTTCAGTATGACAAATGAGGACATCACTCTGGGTCACCACACCATGAAGCACAGTCGTCAACACCACACGTGATTGTTATTTTTCATGACGCAAGTGTGACACTTGTACAGAAGGAGTGGCCAAAGTGTTCCCGCAGGTCAGCAGGCCAGTCACTTCCTCTCACTGCCTCCCCTCGGCCATCGCCGCACGAACACACACACAGCTCCTTCAGCACAAGGATCAGATGACGCGTTTTGTTTGATCATGAATGTTAATGAAGCAGGAACCCGCCGGTACACAGCTGGCACGATGAGAGAGAGAGAGAGAGAGAGAGAGAGAGAGAGAGAGAGAGAGAGAGAGAGAGAGAGAGAGAGAGAGAGAGAGAGAGACTGACAAGGCATGACTTGCAATGTATGGTGATTCCCAAATGTTTACAATGTGATTTCTTTGACGCTGTTATATTTTCTCTCTTATAGTTTTCATGATATGATTCACGTCCTCTATACGTCCTTATACGTATCGTCTAAATCTAGTACATACTTCAATATCTAACAATTGTGTTTCTTTCCATGAGAAAATATACAATTCTGATATCTATTAATTCCATTGGTCTTCGTAGTTTCTTATCATTTTTTTTACACTTTTCATATCTGCGTCTTACGACTTAATCTTATATATATATATATATATATATATATATATATATATATATATATATATATATATATATATATATATATATATATATATATATATATATATATATATATATAAACTTCTTTTGTAGATACACCTCTTATTCCCCCTACGGTCGCATTATGATGTCATGTTCTTCTTTTTCTTTTACCGTATTTCCTGGAGCCTGGCGGTGGTCGTCCCGTAGCAGGGTCTCATGTTTCATTCCTTTGTGCACAACGTTTGTACCCTTTACCTGGTCTCTGTCTGGGCTCGCTGATCGCACCGTGTCCTCAGATTACCTCGTCAGACCATCCTCCTCTTCCTCCTCCTTCGACGCCCGCCGCCGCTCTCTCCTTCTTCTTCTTCTTCTCCTCCTCCTCCTCCTCCTCCTCCTCCTCCTCCTCCTCCTCCTCCTTCTTCTTCTTCTTCTTCTTCTTCTTCTTCTTCTTTTCATCCTTCTCTTTTTCTTCGTCGCCGTCATCGTTGTCTTCGTCCTTCTCCAGTTTCCATTCTCCTCTTTTTTTTCACTTGTTTTCCTCATCTTTCTTTTCTTCATTTTCCTTTTCGCAGTGTTTGTCCTCCTTCTTCCTCTTTCTTCTCCTTTTCATTATCGTTCTTCTTCTGTACTTTCCCCTTCTTCTTCCGTCCTCGCCCCAGCAGCCTTATGACGCTCGCTTGGTCGTTGGTTCTCAAACGCGCACGTAAAAATCGTAATTCCAACCGACGATGAAAGTTTTCTTCTCATTTTCCACTTACTTTGAGAATCGTTTTTCCCATGTAATAAGGTACGCAGTTTTTCTTTGCTTCTTTTCCTTCTTTTTTCCCCTTTTTTTCTTTGTTCCTTCTTATTTTGTTTGTGAAAAAGTTTGTGTATTGTAAAGATGTGATCGTGAGAGGAGGATGTCTGAATTAAACACACACACACACACACACACACACACACACACACACACACACACACACACACACACACACACACACACACACACACACACACACACACACACACACACTATTTGCCATAAGGCCACACAACGCATCCCTTTCCGATAACTGTATTTGTTCTTCCCACACCAGCCATTATCATTATTATTTGCTCACAATTTTTTTCTCTCACACCGTCACCTTCTGGCCTTTTCTCTCCCTTTTTTTTTTATGGGAGTAACTTTTTTCTCATCACATCGCTTTCATTTTCAAGTAGTGTTAGAAAGACATGGATAGAGTTGTTAAGTTAGATTAAATTAGATTATGATAGATTAGTGTACGCTATGTTAGATTTTGTTAAGAAAGGTAAGTGTAGGCTAGGTCAAGTAGAGACAGGTTAGGTTAAAATTTAGTATAATTAGTATAGGGTAAAGTTTGGTTATTGTAGGTTAAATCAGGTTAAAATAGGTTAGTGAAGATTAGGTTAGAGTAGGTTAGGGGAGCTTACTTTAGATTTTGTTAGGTAAGGTTAAGTTAGATTAAGAGAGGCTAGTGTACTACATTAGGTTAGGTCAAGATAGGTTAGTATAGATGACGTTAGGTTAGGTTAGGTTAGGTTAAGAGAGGTTAATGTACATTAGGTTAGGTTAGGTGAAGATACAGTGGTTTTACAATATATATAGTGTGTGGTAAATACTTTTTAGCAACAGCTAATACATTATTAATTACTTTTTGTTTGAATTTTGATTTGATTTCATTCTTCGATGATTCAAGTAAGCAATATTTAACGTTTGATTGAGTATGCAATCTCTCTCTCTCTCTCTCTCTCTCTCTCTCTCTCTCTCTCTCTCTCTCTCTCTCTCCTTCTTATCGTCCATCTTAGTCTTCACTATCCCGCGTCTCGAACTTTGGATAAGATAACAATTTTTACTACAAAGCCTCATTAGGGCCGATTGACTTGGTGCTATTCGGTTTTCCATTGTATTCCTTCTTCTCTCCCTACTACCACCACCACCATCGCTGCATATATAACCTCGACTCAACACGTAAAAGAGAAAATATCACAAGTGCACACAGTCACGTCTCATTTCACACGTTCCTCTCGTTACTACAATTCATCCTTACGCCTTGGACTAATTAGGAATATTCTTAATGAGACGCTGATGTTCTCACTTCGGTCTGGTAGCAACCCCTTCCACCACCCCCCAACACAGACAGACAGACAGACAGACAGGCAGACAGACAGGCATGCCAGACGCCTCTTCCTCCAGGAGCTGACTGAGTTACCTGGCTGCTGGCTAATTAGTACACCTGAGCCTTGTGAGAACATTTTAATTAGCGCTGCAGCGAGAATAAGCGCCGAACATATCAGAGAGAGAGAGAGAGAGAGAGAGAGAGAGAGAGAGAGAGAGAGAGAGAGAGAGAGAGAGAGAGAGAGAGAGAGAGAGAGAGAGAGAGAGAGAGGCGTAATCGTTCTCATACTTTGAGCATTAAATCAAAATAGAACTCTGAATTAGTATTTTTAAGTATTTTATATGAACCAGAGAGAGAGAGAGAGAGAGAGAGAGAGAGAGAGAGAGAGAGAGAGAGAGAGAGAGAGAGAGAGAGAAAAACCTCTTCTCTCATAAGCACAATACTCATCGTTGCCATCTCTACCTACACATCACCACCTTCAAACTACTTACACAACCACCCGCTAACCCACACACGCCCACACGCCCAAATGCTCTCACACCAGGCCGCCCGCACGCCCGCACGCCCACACGCCAGGTCTCGCAGTGTTCGTGATGCTAAGGGAAACAGCGCGCCTCATAGGAAATCAATGCGAGAAAGAACACAGTGACTCAGAGATGGAATCAGGCAGCGCCCGGAGATAAATGCTGTATATTTCCTGCATTGATCTTGTCCTTTTCCCATCAGACCTTAGAGGAGGAGGAGGAGGAGGAGGAGGAGGAGGAGGAGGAGGAGGAGGAGGAGGAGGAGGAGGAGGAGGAGGAGGAGGAGGACAAAGAAGAGTAGAAGGAGGAGGAGGAGGAGGAGGAGGAGGAGGAGGAGGAGGAGGAGGAGGAAGACAACCAGGAGGACGAAGAGCAGAAAGAGCTGGAGAAAGACAAAGAGCAGCAGCAGGAGGAGCAGGAGGAGGAGGAGGAGGAGGAGGAGGAGGAGGAGGAGGAAGAGGAGGAGGAGGAGGAGGAGGAGGAGGAGGAGGAGGAGGAGGAGGAGGAGTGAAACACTGATAATTCCACGTAAATAAACGACAATAAGTACAATTACGAGAGAGAGAGAGAGAGAGAGAGAGAGAGAGAGAGAGAGAGAGAGAGAGAGAGAGAGAGAGAGAGAGAGAGAGAGAGAGAGAGAGAGAGAGAGAGAGAGAGAACGGGAGTGAGAGGTGGAACAAAGTAAAGCTGAAAGAGAAGTCTCCGAAAAAAAAGGATGAAAATGTGAAAATATATGTAAAAAAGATTAGACCAATAAAAATCTGGAAGTGAAGCATCGAAAAGTTTAAAAAGTGGGGAAAAATAAATAATGGAGTTTGATTCCATATTTACCGTCCTTTTTTAAGTATACCGTTGAAGTCAGCACGTATTCATGCCATACAGGATTTGGGAGATGGAATTTTCGTTTTTTCTTTTCTTCTATCCAGTTCACTCCTCGCATGACTCGTCTCCAACCCAACTATCATATCAATACTAAATGTTTGGAATACTGAATAGTCTCCCTTCGAACTTCTATTCTCTTTCCCTTCCCTGACTTTTAACGTTTTCTTTTTCCGCATTCTCTTTCCCTCTTTTTTTTTTTTGACATTCTTTTTCCTTTTCTCCTTTTTTTTCTTTTTCTTTTTTGACACCGCTGCAGTATCCAGGGTTCCTCATCACCCATTCATGCCTCCGCCAGAAAGTCATCTCTGTCCACTCCTCCCAATATCCTTATCCTTCTTTAAAGCCATAATTAAAACTTCCCTCTCCCTCCTTTTCCACAGTGTGACCAACTTTAACTAACTTTCTTAATCTCTCTCCCCGGAATACATCTCTTGAGCTTGATATAATTTTCGACTCCAGTCTTTGTATCTTTAGCATTTAGTTATTAGAATCTTATTAGATTCACCAGTGACGTCATCATCAATATCATCATCGTTGAAGTCGTCATCATCATCATCATGAATATCAAGATTAAGAACATAGAAAATAAGGAAAGCTGCAAGAGGCCATCACGCCTATAGAGAGCAGCCCCTGTATAACACACACACACACACACACACACACACACACACACACACACACACACACACACACACACACACACACACACACACACACACAACTTGGTGGATAAAAGCACTCATTAACATTAGTGAGGAGAAAATTATTATCAAGAAAATGCAACATTGCCTTAGACCAAAGATGCTTTCATTTAAGTTCATCAGTAGTCTAACTCTCTTCAATCTGTCACTCACCGCTGCAGTGTTACATTTCCTACTATCTTCTGTTATTTCCTTGCTCACTTATCTTCGGAACTTTCGAGCAACAAACCTGGTACACCCTGGAATTCCCTGCCTACTTCCGTATTTCCTCCTTCCTATGACCTCCTATGACTGTGTAGAGAGAGATTTCGAGATACTTATCCTCAAAATTTGGATGATCCTTTTTCAATTTCCTTTTGGGACTGGCACCTCAGCAGGCTTTTTTGTCGTTATTTTTGTTGTTCTTGCCCAGTTCCCCTCTTACATATAAAAAAAAGCCCCTCTCTTTCCGCGGTAAGGCTGCACAAGACATTCTTATCACTCTCATCCTTACTCTGTCCATCTCTTTAATGCAAGAGTTAAGCAGTATCTTCATTCTTTCATCACTTAAACTTTAGAACCCTCTGCTTGTTTCTGTTTTTACGCTTCCTACAACCCTTTTTATTTTCTTCAAGAGAGGACTATCAACACTCCTCCGGAAGTAGATTGGCCAACTTATTTAAAACTTTCTGATTTTTCTTTTGAAGGGAACGGCAGTTAAGCAGCTTTTTTTTTTTTTCACTTTTCTTGTACCTTGACCAGCTTCCTTTATACGCAAAAGAAGAAGAAAGAGAAGAAGAAGAAGAAGGAGGAGCAGGAGGAGGAGGAGGAGGAGGAGGAGGAGGAGGAGGAGGAGGAGGAGGAGGAGGAGGAGGAGGAGGAGGAGTAAAAAAAAAAAAAGCTAAATGCATGTACGTTTATCTCGAGGGTACCATAACATACAAAATTCCTCGTGAGTGGAGTGAAATGAAGAACACTATAGCCAAACACAAAGACAGACGCACCCTCCTGCCACTCCTGAACCAACTCACTGCTGCGCTGACCCAGACTCCACTTTGCCTCGCCTC
Organism: Scylla paramamosain; assembly: GCF_035594125.1. NCBI lineage: Eukaryota > Metazoa > Arthropoda > Malacostraca > Decapoda > Portunidae > Scylla > Scylla paramamosain. The sequence goes on from NC_087154.1 coordinate 11,480,722, forward strand.
GCTCACAACTCATCCACTATACCTTCGGCACTCCAGGAAGGGAATCACACAGCCAGGCCACCCGAACACTGACCGATGCATAAGGGGGCAAAGAGTGAGTGGAAGTCCTCAGCCTGACGCCATTCTTGAGGAGAGAGTGATGAAGACAACGAAAAGTCTCGCCATTCCCAGAAGCTCGGGAGAAAAAAGAAATATAACAAACCTAACGAAAAGAACGAGTGAAGGAAAGAAGCTCAATAAACGAGAGAGAGAGAGAGAGAGAGAGAGAGAGAGAGAGAGAGAGAGAGAGAGAGAGAGAGAGAGAGAGAGAGAGAGAGAGAGAGAGCAAAGACATTTAAATGCACAGAATGATAAAAAAAAAAAAAAAAACGGATCAAGGGAAATTATATAAACGATCAACGAGGATAAAATTATAACTGAAGGTCGAGAAGAAAATAAATAAAAGAAAGAGAGAAGGGAAGGAGTTTAATAGCGAAAAAAATGGAGAGAGAGAGAGAGAGAGAGAGAGAGAGAGAGAGAGAGAGAGAGAGAGAGAGAGAGAGAGAGAGAGAGAGAGAACAAAGAGTACAAAATGAGAACGAAAACAAGTAAAACATACACACACACACACACACACACACACACACACACACACACACAGAAAAACAAAACAAAACATAAACAATACCAAGAACATGAATACTAACACGATAACTGAATATATAAAACACCAAACAAACACGGCAAGGAGCGGGAGGAGGAGGAGGATTAGGAGGAGGAGGAGGAGGAGGAATACTGGGGGAAGAAAAGAAAAAGATCCCCAGCTTCAGCCAGCCAGCCAGCCAGCTCAAGACCAGAAAATGTGGTGAGGGAGCCGAGGCCACTTGACGAAGACGGACCGAGGCGAACATCTTGTGAAGAGAGACACATAAGGCAGAAGCAGAGGAGAGAAACAGATGGAGGCCGTATCTCAGCGTGGAGGCGTCGGTCCATCACGGAAGGGCGCCTCGGGGGAAAGGAGGGAGGGAAGGAGAGGGGCAGACAGGCTGGCGGGGAAGAGGGTGCACGGGAGAGTTACCTGAAAAATGGGTCGGAGGATTGTGTTGAGAGAGAGAGAGAGAGAGAGAGAGAGAGAGAGAGAGAGAGAGAGAGAGAGAGAGAGAGAGAGAGAGAGAGAGAGAGAGAGAGAGAGAGAGAGAGAGAGAGAGAGAGAGAGAGAAAATTATATATATTCTAGTAACGCAAACATTCGCAGGCTTTTACCCATATGTCAAAGGCAAAAGAAAGGATGTGTATAAAATCTGAAATATCTTGTTTGGTCGTCAGATTGTCCTCGTCCTCTCTCTCTCTCTCTCTCTCTCTCTCTCTCTCTCTCTCTCTCTCTCTCTCTCTCTCTCTCTAGCACAGGTATCAATGCAGCTGCTTTCTCTTGTCGTGATGGGAGGACATCGCTGTGTTCACGTGTTCCTGGATGTGGAGGGATAATACAGCAGCTTTGTTGTTTGGGGATATACGTACTATACTAAGAGATGAAGGCACAGTCGCACTCAGGAGTCGAGTAATCTGCCACACTTGGACTCGTGCTTAGAAACTCTTCGCTCTCTCACCACGACTACTTTCAAAGGCTAAAGAGATGATTAGCCAGCTTCTCAAGAGTGTTTCTTCTGTTAACAATGTAGAAATCTTGTTAATCTTTCACTCGAACAGTAAAAAAACCCTTAAAAACCAGTATCACTTCAATTAGAGCCTATAGAAAATAGTGGAGATGCGAACAGAAGTGTTTCACAATATGGTCTTTATTTCCATTGTCTATTATGTTTTATCTCATTCTTAAATCCTCTGGATCTCCTTGGAATCTATCGATTACTGACCATATTTTTACATGTTTATTCTTGTGATGACGGATTGCGTGATTATGAGTAGCAAACGTCATACAAAGAACCATAAGGGAAGAACAAACATCAGCAAACTTGTTGGCTCTTAAGAGGTTTGTGGTAAAGAGCTGCCTTGCGTGAACTGGGCTTTCCCTCTCTCCTTATGTTCTTAGGTAAGGTTACAAAGGGGGAAAGTTCCACAATGCGCAAAGAATTGGAATGAATTTGAAGCGTGATGTGTTTGAACCAGCAATACTTTTGTCAATGAAAACGCCCTAGTGAGGGTTAAGAGGTCCCTGTGCTATAATAATCATCCGTGAGTTGAACAAGTGTGCCTTGCGAACAACATGGAAATCCTCGCCCGTTTCTTGACGCTTGATTTACGATCACACATACATACATATGTACATACATCAGTGTTCCCTTTAGCCGTCAAGGTCGTCCCTTTTTTTTTGTCCCATTAGTCTTCCTTTATTATTTTCGTCCTTTTCTTTTGTCCTGCTCCTCTTCCTTCTCCTCCGTCTTCTTCAGCTCTGTCATCGTCTGCTTCTACTTCCTTTCCTTTGTTTTCCTTCCTCCTCCGGTTTGTCACTTCCTTTCGTACGATCTTTCTTTATTTTATTCTCCTCTTTCGTCTCTTCTGTTCTCTATCTTTTTAGTGACACCGGTACTTCAGGCGAGGACTTACATCTTGACATCACAGGAACAGGGCGAGGCGGGGCGGGGCAGCACGCGAAGCACACACAGACACGCACATAAGCACATCACTCGCCTCTCTGATACATTTTCATCTTCCATCACAAGAAGCAAAGGTGTTCCACGGAAATAATTCTCTTGGCGCTTCGGTGTCGCTATATAACCAATGATTTAAGTGGCCTTCCCCTGACTGTGTGGGGGCGTGATGTGATGGATGACGGGAAGAGGCGGAGGAGGACCGGGGGAATGGGACGGTGGAGGCTGAGGGGCTGTGATGGTGTAGAGTTCGCTTAAAGGAGATAGTAAAGGAGACGAGAGCTGAGGGAAACCGGAAAGTGAAGGAGGGTATGTGAGGAGAAGGAGCAAAAATGTGAGCGAGAAAAAGAGGAAAGCTGAGGGGATCACAAAGAGAAGCGACGGTCATACATCTAAAGCCGGGGAGACGCGGCTCACCTCCCAGGGTCGAGGCTCCTCACCGCGGCGACCCAAAATCTCAAAAATATATTTCTCGATAGAACATTCGATTCCTTTGCCGGCAGTCGAGGAAGTGATCTGCGGGCACATCTGTCCACTGGCTGTACATGACCTGGTGTGGTAGTGTGATTCTTTTAATTTTTCTTCATTTTACCTTAAGATTCATGCACTTATCTGCCTTCCTTCTACCTGTCAATGACGCAAAGACAGTTATTTTAGTCACAGCATGATTTTACTGAGGAAAGATACAACTACAGGCACGAAAGGGTTTTGACAAATTAATTAGTGGTACATTTCAAAATCATAATCAAAGCTTGCACTACCACTGATCAGGAGACAAAGTAGCCAAGAATTATGAAGCTCAGGACAGTAAGATATTTGACCAGTCCCTGCCTCTGAGACTGAGAGCCGAAGAATTTTATGTCCGAACCTGAATCTGTTTTTGCAAGCAATAATCCATATTTTCCTGGTTTCAAAAATCCTGTTCTTCATCTGCCTTAGTTGTGCTTCCCCTCCTCTGTGCTCCAGTCTCTGAGGCTCGCCGCCTCCTTATCTTATGCTGGTTATATTCATCGCTGGACCATTCCATTATTTCTTCTCACAGGCAGCGAGAATATCTAGTTTAATTGAATACACGGCCCATGAAGTGATTTTTTTTCTTTCTATGTTATACCAGAACCAATGTCCCCATTTCTTTTTCCATGTACTTTAAGTTTCATTTCAGAATTTTGATATCGCTCTATTACTCAAACATAAATCTATCAGTCTATAATTATACCAGGCCGGCAATCCCACACGGGGTGGCCTAGGCAAAAGCACCACGCACTCATACACACATTCACACTCTTTGCCCCGTCAGCCCATGGTGGAAAGGGACAAACATAAATGGATATAATAGATAAATAAAGGCAAGCATCCTCATTATTTTCCTTAAAACTTCCACATGACTTGTTATTTGCTTTGATTTACCACAACCCCCCCCCTTTTTTTTTTTTCTCACGAGCGGCGCCATATCACCCTGATGTTGCGGCGCATCAAATCAATCAACACACCAGCCAGCCAGTGAATCAGGCAGTCGGCCCCTTCTGTATCATGATTAATGATACAGAAGGACACCCATTGCTCATGCATCCTCCGTCTGATTGCGGCACCGGGAACTGGAGCACTGTGAGGGGTTGGAGGTCACACAGGTGCTGGGGAAGGTACTCACTGCCATTAGCACCGCCATTACCATCACGGGCGCACTCTGGGCTGGAATGGCACTTTACCATCACTCGCCTTCACGCAAAATAATTCTCTCGTATGTTCTTCTCGTGGTAAATTTCGTCCGCGCTCATTCCATCCCCAAGATTTCCACAAACATATTCCCCTCTTCGTAAAATTATGCTACGTTAGGTTAGATTTGGTGAGGTTAAGTTAGGTTTGGTTTGTTGAGGTTTTGGGATTTTATCATAAAGGAGATTATTTTGAGTCATTCATGGAGGAATCATTGTGAGTGAAATTAATTTGTTTGAGATTTACATAGAGGGATCTGACTACCTGAATAAATACGTAAATCTACATATGGAAAATGTTCGCACCCATGATTATTTTTCAATAGCAGCTTTCATGAAATCCTGCAATGTTGGAAGTGAAGGTACTGTACATGGACGGAAGTTTTCCTAAGATTCACAAACCAATCATGTTTTGTTAATTTGTTGTGTCATCTTTAGAAATATTGGCTCAGAAAGCAACGATTTCCCGAAACTGATGACTGGGAGATTCACGATAAATTGTTTAGAAAAATCAAGGTGTTTGTTAGATGGGAGGATTGCGAATATCTAACTGCTTCTGTGTGTGTGTGTGTGTGTGTGTGTGTGTGTGTGTGTGTGTGTGTGTGTGTGTGTGTGTGTGTGTGTGTGTGTGTGTGTGTGTGTGTGTGTGTGTGTGTGTGTGTGTGTGTGTGTGTGTGTGTGTGTGTGTGTGTGTGTGTGTGTGTGTGTGTGTGTGTGTGTGTGTGTGTGTGTGTGTGTGTGTGTGTGTGTGTGTGTGTGTGTGTGTGTGTGTGTGTGTGTGTGCGTGTTTGTCCCGTAGCTCGGAGCATGGCGGCGGCAGCAGTGTAAGCTCTCAAGATGACGAATGCTCCCGGACGCCGCGAGCCCTGGGCGTGCAGTGGACCTCCTTGTTTTGGGAGGCAGAGCATCACGGAGCTCTCTCTCTCTCTCTCTCTCTCTCTCTCTCTCTCTCTCTCTCTCTCTCTCTCTCTCTCTCTCTCTCTCTCGTCACATCTGAGGTATATTTTTTACTCCTTTACGTGCATCTTGCCGCGCTCCATCAACCCTGCGTAGGCACCACACATGCCCGCGCCTCCACTCCTGCGCCAGTTACTTCAGACGCCACTACCTGCACCTCGGAGGAAAATAAGGCTTTCATTCACGGTCCTGTAGATTTCCTCTCCGGAAGAAGCGAGGCGCGGCTTTCTCAGCTGTGCTGACGAAGGAGACTCGTCAGCATCAGTCAGTTGACGGAAAGCAAATTTAATCACTGCCCGCCAGTCAGCTCCCCCGCCGGCTGACCCGTCCCGCCGCTCCGTCCCGGACCCGCTGTTTTATTGTATAAGAAGGACGGCAGCTCGGGCTTTAATCTTCTCTTTGTTATGTGAGAATATTTGTTGTAGGTCAATTATTGAGCCATTAAGTGATGGTACACAGAAGGGAGGTCACCTTTTTGGCAATCATTCCTGAGGGGCAGGTGGCCGCTGTGGGCTGACTGTCTTATTTGTGTGGGCCCCGGGCACCGACCTCCGACCAGGAGGAAATTGGTGTCTTGCTGAGCTCACCACGGTGTGCACGGTCTTCTCAGCCCGATTCCCACTGCTAATATATAATTCGTCTTTCTTATATGGGAGCACGCGCGTGCACTCACGCGCGCACAGGCACACACACCCACACACTCTGTATGTAAAAAGTAACCTGCCCCAGACGTGTACGGTCCTTCCCAGGACGCCGTCGCTCCATCACAGCGTGTAAGGATAACGGAGGCGTCGCTGTGGAGTTGCTTTTTCAGAAGGTATTTTTCACACCTTTCATTACGGGAACAACAGCAGGAAGAAAGACCACTACAAAATTAGCTTCTACTGAGACGTAGACACGCCCACATTTAATCTAATAATACGTAGTAGTAGTAGTAGTAGTAGTAGCAGCAGCAGTAGTAATACAAGTACCTAATAATAATAATAATAATAATAATAATAATAATAATAATAATAATAATAATAATAATAATAACAATAATAAGAAGAATAATGAACAATCCTACAGTATTCCCGGAACAGGTAACTGTCTAACAGAAAGAGGCAGCTGAGGCTTCATCTCCCTCGTGCACTGCTGTCCGTGTGAATCTAATGAGCTTAGTGAGATTCCGCGGAAACACAGAACACGACACCGCAACAACAGCGCTCCCTGACGCAACGCACTACACCCAATCCACCACCTACCCCAGCCAGACACCACAACACACGGGGAGAGCTTCGTTGCGTAATGGGATGATATACCTTAAGAGGCCTGGCAGGGTGTGCGGCGCTACTCACCACGGCGCCCTGACACAGCCATCTATCCCTCTCGGGCGGCATCTCCTTATCTCATTCCCTCAACTTTTACATGCGATCAGAGAGAGAGAGAGAGAGAGAGAGAGAGAGAGAGAGAGAGAGAGAGAGAGAGAGAGAGAGAGAGAGAGAGAGAGAGAGAGAGAAAAGTGACGTGAAGTGCAATTGTAAAGTGGGCTGGATGACGTAACGCTGGTGTCGTGCGAACTATTCTTCAGCCACTTAAGTCTTTGTCCCTCCTTACAACAAACGTGACACACACACACACACACACACACACACACACACACACACACACACACACACACACACGTGCAGGTGCACCTTTTTTTATTCATGTACTTTAAGAAAACTCACGTTCCTGGCCAGATTGACTCACAGATCAGGTGTTGTTGTTGCTGAAGCCCTTGAGTGTGTGTGTGTGTGTGTGTGTGTGTGTGTGTGTGTGTGTGTGTGTGTGTGTGTGTGTGTGTGTGTGTGTGTGTGTGTGTGTGTGTGTGTGTGTGTGTGTGTGTGTGTGTGTGTGTGTGTGTGTGAATATTGATAAAATACTTGGTTCTGGTATTATTTGTTGCTGTTTTTGTTGTTGTTGTTTAATGATGTTATCGTTGTTGCTGTTATTCATTATGTTTTCTTATTCATAACGTTCTATTAGTATCGTCATTACAATTACTATTGTTATTAACACCATCGTTGGTATAATTAAACTGACTAAATAAAAGGTAAACTGCTTCAATTATGACACTCAAACTTACGCTGTACTCTCTATACTCGTACAACACCACCACCACCACCACCACCGCCACCGCCAGGCCGCTAAGCCCAGTGTAGCAGGTGGTGGCGTCGTGGCGTGGTGGTGTGAGCGAGGGTGTTTCCTGCAAGTCTGTTTCCACTCGGCGCTGCTGCCATTCATCCTTGGTGTCTATTAACAGGTCTGTCCGTCAATCTGTCATCCAGTCCTCCGCGTTATTTGTCTGTCTTTCTTCCTACGAGCATTTGTCTCTTTATGCCTGATGCTCTGAATCTGTCTGCCTGTCTTCCTGCCTCTCCGCCTGTCTGTCTGTATTTCTATCTCCCGTTTGTCTTCCCCCTTTTTTTCATCATTCCCTTTGTTTGTTTTTTGTTTGTCCTTCCGTCTCTATTTGTTATTGTTTTCATCCTTCTGTTCACTGTTCCAGCTTCAACGAGAGAGAGAGAGAGAGAGAGAGAGAGAGAACTGTTATGTCATTTCCTGTCACTTATCTTCGTCAGCCTACCAGTCCTTCCACAGTCTCCACTATCTAGCCAGCCAACCCTTCAGTCAGTCAGTCAGCCAACTAGTAGATAGCAAGCCAGCCATTCAGTCAATAAAACGCTCAGTCAGCAAACTATAGACAATAATCGTTGCAGGTACTAGATCAGTCATCGCTCAAGTAAACTAGTCAGTCAGTCAGTCAGTCAATCAACCAGTCAGTCCGTCAATCAGTCATTCATTCGGTCAGACAACACTTTAGTCCGCCGCAGCAGCACCGTGGAACAATTCTAGTCAATGTTTCTCTCTTTGCTAACGTTCCACTTCGTCACCACAACATTCCACTCGGATATGAAATAAAGCATTCCAACTCAAAGTACTGGAAGCTTAATGAAGGCCATCAGCATAGCGAGAGGGGGGGAGGAGGAAGAGGAGGAAGAGAAGGAGGAGGAGGAGGAGGAGGAGGAGGAGGAGGAGGAGGAGGAGGAGGAGGAGGAGGAGGAGGAGGGGATCGAGTTTCCATCAATGCATAACGTCGCTTGGTTGCTTGTATTTTTTTTTATGGACTGCTTTTCTTTACCTCTCTCTCTCTCTCTCTCTCTCTCTCTCTCTCTCTCTCTCTCTCTCTCTCTCTCTCAACAAGATATACCAGACGCAGTACATCAATTTAACTCCTGAAGTTCCTGACATGACAACTCCAGACTTAGAATCAGCGGTGAATCTGTCCGTAAACTTCATCAGTGGTAGTTAAGTTTGTTAGCACAGCGTCACTCTGGTATGTGGAATATATCTCAATGACAAAATGACATAAGTTAAGGCGAGCAGTGCTTATAAACACAGCGGTGGAGGACGACAAGAGGTGTAACACTGCGGGGCCTCTGTCACTATGCTCACTCTCACTCACAATAAACGGCAGAATGGGAGCTGATGAGGTAAACAGTCTTTGACTTCACTCCGTTTATAGAGATAAGTGAATGGAACTCTCCCACCTCCCGCACACTTGAGACGGGCGCTCTATAGACGTGAGGGAAAAATAAATGTTCTCATGCTCACCATCTGCAAGGAATTCATGGAGGCGACACGAAACGCTCAACCCTCTGGACCGTGATTTGATGAGAGTTAAGATAGAAATTTTCAGTTAAGGTTAATAGTGAAGGGACAACCCAAGAGTTTTCAGTGTGGAGAGGATCAGCTGAGTGTTGTTCTAGAGTGCATTGTTGTCTGGGAGGTTTTCTCGCTGATGAGAAGTACAAATCGATGTATTCATACTGAAGATAACGTTCTCCTCCATTCAGAAATGACAGAAAGCTCAGAAACTCAACCATCAGCTCGAGTGTCTTTTTTTTTTTTATGTAGGAGGGACACTGGCCAAGAGCAACAAAAATCCAATAAAAAAAAAAAAAAAAAAGCCCACTGAGGTGCCAGTCACAGAAAAGGGTCTAAAGTGGTAGTCAAAAATTGAAGGATATGTGTCTTGAAACCTCCCTCTTGAAGGAATTCAAGTCATAGGAAGGTGGAAATACAGAAGCAGGCAGGAAATTCCAGAGGTTATCAAATAGAAGGATGAATGATTGGTTAACTCTTGCATTAGAGAGATGAACAGAATAGGGATGAGAGAAAGAAAAAAGTCTTGTGCAGCGGGGCCGCGGGAGGAGGGGAGGCATGCAGTTAGCAAGATCAGAAGAGCAGTTAGCATGAAAATAGCGGTAGAAGATAGCTAGAGATGCAACTTTGCGGCGATGAGAGAGAAGCTGAAGATATTCAGTTAGAGGAGAGGAGTTGATGAGGCGAAAAGCTTTTGATTTCACCCTGTCTAGAAGAACGGTATGAGTGGAACCCCCCCCGACATGTGAAGCATGCTCCATACATAGATGCATAAGCCCTTGCACAGAGTTAGCAGCTGGGTGAGAAAAACTGGCGGAGACGTCTCAGAACATCTAACTTCGTAGAAGCTATTTTAGCTATAGATAAGATGTGAAGTTTTCAGTTCAGATTATAAATAAAGGACAGACCGAGGACGTTCAGTATAGAAGAGGGGGACAGTTGAGTGTCAGTGAAGATGAGTGGATAGTTGTCTGGAAGGTTGTGTCGAGTTGATAGATGGAGGAATTGAGTTTTTAAGGCACTGAACAATACCAAATTTGCTCTGCCCCAATCTGAAGTTTTAAAAAGATCAGAAGTCAGGCGTTCTATGGCTTCCCTGTGTGAAATGTTTACTTCCTGAAGGGTTGGACGTCTATGAAAAGACGTGGAGAAGTGCAGGGCGATATCATCAGCTTAGGAGTGGATAGGACAAGAAGTTTGGTTTAGGAGGTCAATGATAAATAATAAGAAGAGAGTGGGTGACAGGACAGAAGCCTGAGGAACACCACTGTTAAGAGATTTAGGAGAACAGTGACCGTCTACCACAGCAGCAATAGAACGGTCAGAAAGGAAACTTGAGATGAAGTTACAGAGAGGATAGAAGCTGTAGGAGGGTAGTTTGGAAGTCAAAGGTTTGTACTAGACTCTACCAAAAGCTTTTGATATGTCCAAGGCAACAGCAAAAGTTTCACCAAAATCTCTAAAAGAGGATGACCAAGACTCAGTAAGGAAAGCCACAAGATCACCAGCAGAGCGGCCCTGACGGAACGCATACTGGCTATCAGATAGAGGATTGTGAAATGATTGATGTTTAAGAATCTTCTTGTAGAGGAAAGATAAAAAAAAAAAAAAAATAGATAGGCAGGAAATTAAAGTAATACAACGGTAGTTTGAGGGATTAGAATGGTCACCCTTTTAAGGAACAGGCTGAATGTAGGCAAACTTCCAGCAAGAAGGAAAGGTAGATGTTGACAGACAGAGCTGAAAGACTTTGACTAGGCAAGGTGCAAGCACGGAGTTACAGTTTCGGAGAACAATAGGAGGGACACAATCAGGTCCATAAGCCTTGCGAGGGTTTAGGTCAGCGAGGGCATGAAAAAACATCGTTGCGAAGAATTTTAATAGGTAGCATGAAGTAGTCAGAGGGTGGAGGAGAGGGAGGAACAAGCCCTGAATCTTCCAAGGTAGCGTTTTTATCAAAGGTTTGAGCGAAGAGTTCAGCTTTAGAGATAGATGTGATAGCAGTGGTGCCATCTGGTTGAAATAAAGAAGGGAAAGAAGCAAAGTTATTGGAGATATTTTTGGCTAGATGTTAGATCTTGAAAGATTTTGACACTTCCTATTAATGAAGGAGTTTTTGGCTAGTTGGAGAACAGACTTGGCATGGTTCCGGGCATGGCTGCCTCTCAGTGAACCATTGATGTTCATCAAGTACACGAATCATCAGCAGGAGTTTGATAATTTTTTTGAGAATATCAGTGACTTCTTAATGAAAAACAGGGTCCTATGGAACTCAATTATTGACAGGTTTTGAAGAACAGTGATTCAAGTAGCAAGGTGAAGGACAGGAGTGATAGTCTTTGTCTGGGACAGGATGAATACTGAAACTTCCAATAAGAGAGTAAAATGGATGGTGACAGACACATTACGAAAATAATGACTTAAAATAAATGTGGCTTCCCCTGTGTTTTAACGCTTTTATGCAACATGTGTCCGGAAGCAGATAATTTTCTAACAATACGAGACCTTGTCATCAGCACGCAATGTGATGCTGCGGACAGCGTGTAAAGGACAATGCCAAACTATTCTGCGGCTTTGAGACTGCTATTAAGCTCTAAATATCAAGAACAAACAATCGCTGAGCATACCTAAGTTTTCTTTACATTGTTAAGACTTCAAATCAGTAAGCAAGCAATTTTCACTTCTTTCCAATGTGGTATGAATTTAAAAATGTTCTCATCGTAAAATGTTGCTCGGTACATAAAAATTGTTGCTATTATAAGCTACTATTCCTGCTACTACCACTACTACTACTACTACTACTACTGCTACTATTGATTATTATTATTATTATTATTATTATTATTGTTATTATTATTATTATTATTATTATTATACTTTTAAGACAGCTGCCGCAAGGGTGGTGGCGGGGACAAGGAAACACCCCAGCATTCCACGTACTGATTGACCCGCCCAGCACCAACACCCAGGAGGGAGAGAGAAGTGTAATCGCCACACACAGACCCACACACACACGAGAGAGAGAGAGAGAGAGAGAGAGAGAGAGAGAGAGAGAGAGAGAGAGAGAGAGAGAGTTTCCTTTCATGGTCGCTACTCAACACCTTCAACTTGCAAGACTTCAGGAAAAGTAAGAATGGATTTTTTCTTTCTCTGGAATCAAGAGAACTCCAAAGAGCGTCTCGAGTATGTGGTGGCGGCATTTTTGGCTTTGCCTCCAGAAAGAATAACAATTATCTGGCTGCTGAGGGGGAAAAAATCAGGCTTTGTGTTGTGTTTTGCTCTGCCTTCGATAAAAAGACGAAAGTCCAGAGAAGGCACGCGGCCTCAAATCACCACCACCCCACCAAGCCAAGACTTTGTACTGTCCCATGAAGACACTACACAGACCTGCCCTATTGTAACCTAACATACCTAAACCTAACGTACACTTAAACCATCCCATCATGACCCACCCTAACGTAACCTAACCCTAACCAAACATAACCTAACTTAACTCTTCTCATCTCACCTAACTTATCCAAACTTAACCTAACCTAGCCTAACCAAAGCTAAAATATCTCATTTTGTCCTATCCTAACGTAACCTAACCTAAAATAACATAACTTAACCCATCCCATTCTGTCCAAACATACCATAACTTAAACTAACCAAATCTAATTTAATCTAACCTAGCCTAACAAATAAGATGAAGATGCGGTGCGTGATCTTCATGTGATCTCACCTCGAATAATATTTTGTGTTCGGTTAGAGTATACGTATATTAAGTTAGGTTGGGTCATCTTATTGATCTAATGGAACACATTCTGCCCTCTTACATAAAAAAAAAAAAAAATACAAATCAAGGGTATTTTTTTTATTTATTATTTATTTATTTATTTATTTTTACGAAACGTTTAAATCTGCAACACATCGTGAATGGCCAGTCAGGAGAGTGAGTGACTGCAGCACACATTGCCTGGCCTCACTATACGCGCTGCTCTCTCGTTACACATGGGTCCATATTCAGTGACACCAGACTCTCGTAAAACTGTTTTGATAGGCTCCGGAAATAGTTATTCCTGTTCGTATGTTTTTCTTTTATCGGTGATGCAGAATTCTGGTTAAACTATCCCTAAAATCACGAAATCGCTAAAATCAAAATCCCCGCAACTTCCATTGGAAAGTTTTCAATGAAGTCGAGGTAAGGAGACGCAAAGTTTATGAATACGGTCCATAAACCAACAAGACGAGCAATCTGTACTCACTCTTCGCTCCAGTCTGAAGGGTCCCAGTCCTCAAACTCGTCTCCAGGCTCGCGGAAGTGTTCATCCACGAAAATCTGGATCTGGAGGAAGGGAGAAGAGGAACCATCAAGTAACTGCACACTCGAGGAGACGCTTACCGACTATAGAAAGATAACTCGTGAAATCGCGAATAAAACATGCAGGTAGTTAAATTCAAGTGGGCATATATACAAGACTTAAAAAATAAAAACAGAGAGAGAGAGAGAGAGAGAGAGAGAGAGAGAGAGAGAGAGAGAGAGAGAGAGAGAGAGAGAGAGAGAGAGAGAGAGAGAGAGAATTGTTGTCATCACTTGTCGTTATGAGCTTATCAAACTTTCCGTCAGTGTCTTCCTCAATCTTAGGCCCTTCCGCTAATCTCTGTAATGTGACACAGACCGACAACAACAACAACAACAACAACAGCTATTATTGATGCTGCTGCTATTGCTGGTGGACTACTACTACTACTATTAGTACTACTACTACTACTACTACTATATGATCCCACCCTTCCTACATCCCTTGCGCTATCCATTCCCCTTGTCACCACCAGACGCAACACCCTTTCTTTCGCCTCCAGACACACACTCCCTCCCTACCTGCCTCCCTCCCTCCCCGGCTCACCCACGGGTATAACTTTCAATCCACCATCTGGGGAGTTTCACCGTACGACTTCACCAATCTAAAATAGTTCGTTTGCTGTTCTCCTGTCTTTCTCCGCCCCTGCGTCTCTTCCTCTGTATCTAGCCCACTCAACATCCATCACAGCATCACTCTGACAGCCACACCCCCACTCAACCCTCCCGAACCACCCCTCACCTTCACCTCTCCCCTCCTCACATGACTAAAATACACTCGCCGGGAACGAAGTGGCTGCTAACGAGGCGGGCTGACAGAGTCGCTCTCTTGTTGGCTACTTATGCAGTCAACTCAACTACCGGCAATTAGGACAATTAGCGCTTGTAACGGTCATGAGCAGGTCATTAACTACCAACACGGCCCGCGCAACCCCTTGACAGGACCATTAATTGTGGGACTCGGACGCCAGTGACAAGGGTGAATAATGGGGAGGGGAAGGGCAGCACCTAGGGGCGGGGGAGGAGCTCTGCTGGGGAGGAGCAGCCTCCACACCAGCACATACTCCCGTGCGCGGCGTGCCCTCCAAAAACAGAGTCCACCTGACCACGTGATCTCGTTCGTGCACAGAGATTGATGGCACTGCACTACATGGCTCATCTTGCCTGTGACCGACGCTGTTGTTGTTGCTGTTATTGTTACTGCTAATTGTGATGGTGATGATATTTTGCTTTAAACAGCTCGCCTTATTTACTTCTCGGGTTATAATTATCACAGAGCATTTTACAAGCATGGTCTCTTAAAGGAAGTACTCTGAGGTTTGTATTCAGAAATTCTTTTCTCTTTCATCAAAACTATTTTCAAAGGTCACAGGGATTATTATCCGGGTTCTCAATGGTGTTTTTCGTGTTAATAATGTAGAAACCTTGTTAATGTCACTGGGACCATATAAACACTCTTAACCCGTGTAACTTCAACTAAAGCCTTTTGGAAAGTAGTCGGGGTGCGGCGCAGAAGCGTTTCTGAATACGCGCCTAGCACACACACACACGAGGGAAAGATAGCTAGCCATCCTCAGGACACAAGATCACGGCTCCTAGTCTCAGTCTCGCACCTATTCACTGCCGCGTGAACAGAGGCTGCAGCGTGAGAGAAGACAGACATAATTAATTTTGTCTCCGCTCCACATGAAATTCCAGCCCGGGATCTCCAGAGTGTGAACTGAACACGCTAACCCCAACGCCACCATTCCAATGACTCTCTCTCTCTCTCTCTCTCTCTCTCTCTCCTCTCTCTCTCCTCTCTCTCTCTCTCTCTCTCTCTCTCTCTCTTGATTATCGTATAAAGCAACACCTCGCCTTCTATTCCACTCATCCGTTCCCCTACAATCCGCCCATCGGTCTGTGTTCACTCTCCTTTCTCCGGCCACTTACGTCCTCCTTGCTGGGGTTCTTCTGGGTCCTATTCATTAGCTCCTCGAATTCCAGCAGAGTTTCCTTCTCTGAGTTCTTGAGGGACATGTCAACGAAGTACTTGGAGTCATTGTGGAGCTTGGCCATCTGCACCGTCTTGAGCAGCTCCCCGTAACAGTAGATTTTGCTGAGGAGGAACAGAAACAAAGGAAAGCTTAGCGACGCAGGCACACTGAGGAGCAGGGGTGACGGAGGTGGATGGGAATAGCGAGAGGGGCTGGGAAATGAGGCGATGACATAGAGAGAGAGAGAGAGAGAGGAGAGAGAGAGAGAGAGAGAGAGAGAGAGAATCGAAGCATACTTACTTAAATCTATTCCTTCTTCAATTACTTAAGACTACATTCAACCTTACAAAATACTCTGGGGCAAACACTGCACGCGGCATTAAGAGCAGCACACATTACCCTGATGAATCTGCTCCTACACCATCGAAACTAGTCATTCTTTTTACATTACTTCAGTGTGCAGTACATACAAACATACCTATATATTCTTATTATCCTCCATTTTCTCTTTTTCCTTATCCTCCTCCTCCTCCTCCTCTTCCTGCTCTTCTTTACCCCTCTTCCTATACGCTCCCACCACCTCCACGTCCTTCTCCTACCACGACAGAAGACGAAGTTGAGGGTGGGCATCTCCTCTGACTAATTCCTTTGTGTGGACCTCTACTCTTCTTGTCACCCTGTACACGTCAAGCCGCACCACCACATACCTCGTCATAACCCCTGCATAATACGACATTCCCCACGCTAGTTCCGGCATCTCCAGTATTCCCCTCGCATTCATCACCAGCATAGCACACTAGCTTCCTGATGCTCGCTTGTGATGGGAGGCGTGATCAGGATTAGAGGGGAAAACATCCGTTTTGCCAAACTCCTACTCCTCCTCCTCTTCCTCCTTCTCATCGTCGTCCTCGTCCTCTTATTCCTCTTCGTTCTCCTCCTCCTCTTCCTCCTCCACTCCATTCGTCCTCCCTCGTCAGGAAACTGTGATTGCTGTGTAGTTTTTAAACCAGCTTCCTTCCGACTGAGTTGTTTGCTTTGCGTATGTTTTATCCGTCACGGTGGCATTAGCTGGCGAGTGGGCGAGTGACATGAGGACGCCATATGGAAGATTACATTTCGCAGCGTAAGGGTCGCAAAGTTTGCATTAATGTTGATGACTGGAAGGTACAAAGGCAGAGACGGAAGGACGGGGTAAAGGAGGAGAGGCGAGACAATGGAGGAGGGAGGGACGAACAAGCAGATAAGCGAGTGGAAGGAGGAACATTCAAAGTGAGATGATACTTAATATGGAAAGATAAAAGTGAAGCTGAATATACGTCACTGAATCACGTATCAGGGAAGCATTCAAACACCATGAAGGTGAATTTAGAGTCTGGTTGATGTAAGACACAGCTACACGTCACGAACATTCACCCCGTGGCTTGCGCGCCTCTTTCGTGACACCTGATGAACAAAAAGACCAAGTTTATGAAACTAGGAACCACTGAAGTAACATTAGGCATTTCAATGAACATAAAAATCAAATCAGCGTAATGATAAGACAATGAGGTAATATGAGTCAACGCGGGACGTTTTCATATAAATCGGTAAGTTTAGTAAGGCGTGTCAAATGGTGTGGATCCCAGGAGTCTCGCCGCGCCTCGCTGGATATCCTGCCAGGCAGCGAGGAGCACCTCAGGCCTGGAAAGGATTCAACCTGTTCCGCGTCCTGTCGCAGCATCGCGGATAAAGATTCCGTTTTCTGATGGGAAGTGGGAGTGACTGGCGCTAGAGAGACCACATTCTCAAACGTTCTGGTACCTTATCTTCAATACTTATAACAAGCTCAAGTGAAAGTAGTTATGATTTTTCAAGAATATTTTCATGCCTTTAGCGATTTTAACATGGATTCTGCATCATCAGTGGGAAAAAAAAACACCCATGATAACCCGATTAATTATCGCTGTGTGCTATGAAAACGGCTTCATAATGAGTGTTGAATTCCCAAAGTGGCGTCACTCTGGTGCTGGACCCTGGTAAAATCGTACACACTCGTAGAACCGGGACATGAAACACTCGTCGACTGGAGTGTAAATGTTCTCTGCTGCACCATGTTACTTCACTGTTTTTTTTTTTTTTTTTTTCATTACACCTTACCCAAGCTAACTGAACTGAAGCTAAGCTGTGATTAAACCACCATATCTCTTCTTTACTTCTTTTGTTACTAGAGTATTACCCCCAAAGCGTCCTTCATTCATCTTATTTGTCATTCCAGTGTACAATCAACA
>NC_087154.1:11508244-11510744 GCF_035594125.1 Scylla paramamosain
CAAACACTTGCTGACGTGCATAAAGAAAACGGAACAAAACATTCGTACACCAGCGGCGATAAAAATGGGGAACTGACGAGCCAAGGTTATTCAGTGGTAGGTGTGTGGTGGTGGCGGTGGTGGAAGCGAACCCTAACAATGTACCATCATTCAGTACAAAAAATGGATTCCCGTCCATGGCATTAATTTCACATCATTAATCAAATTTACACGAACGATCTCAAATGCGCATTAATATTAATATGTGCAATAAACTCTGCTAAACACATAGAGGCAGGGAAGGGATTTGAACCAGTGGGCGTGGTGGCGTGACTTGTGGATCTGTGCTGCTCGTGTCCCTCCTCCGCGATGGGCTTTACTCCGCTGTGCTCGGCTGCCTTGTGCTGGTGGTGGTGGCGGTGGTGGTGGTGGTAGTGGTGGAGGTGATGGTGGTGGAGGTGGTGATGCTACAACTACTCTCATTATTACTACTACCACCACTGTTGTTGTTGTTGATGCTACTGCTACTGCTATTGTTGCTGCTGCTACTACTACTGCTACTATTACTACTACTACTAGTACGCCTCCTTCTGCTACTCCTACTCCTCCTCCTCCTCCTACTATTACTATTACTACTACTACTACTACTTTATCTCCTCCTCCTCCTCCTCCTTTTCTTCTTCTTCTTCTTCTTCCTCTTCCTCTACTAAAGACGGAGTTGAAGGACAGAGAGTAATTATTTTACCATTACCAACCATATTTAATGTATTTTCTTGAGTCTCACGTTCATCACTCGCTTTTTCGTCCGGTCCTCGCAGTTGGTGAGCAATATCATGAGGGAAATTTCTCAAAATAAACACACATTCCCAGTATAACGTGGTATTCTGGTTGAAGGAAAGGCGTGGTTTCATCAAAATGACTATCCTGAGGTGTCCCAGGTGTAGTTTGTTTTGATAAAGCTGGAGGAACATACCATTTGTCCATCTATTATTTTTTTTTCGGTCACTTGTTCATGTTGTTGTTGTTGTTTTATAGTTCTTTTCCACTAGTTTGTTTCATGATTTTCCAATGTTCGGCCCATTTTTGTCTGTTTCCACTTATCTTTTCTGTTTCTCTCACGACATTCTCCTTGCATGACGGTTCCGTTTTGCCTGTTTACTTATCTTTTATTTCATGATCTTTCACCGTTAGCGTATTATTTTCACTGATATTTTTTTTTTCATATTTATCTCTTTTACAACGTTCTTTTAGTATGTTGATGCGTTTCTTTTTTCGTTTCCATTTGGTTTCTTACACCGTTTGTCCCTCTTTCATTTTCCCGGCGGAGGATGGATGAGGCTGAGCGTGTGGAGTGTTGATTCAACCCGCGCCGCGACATGGTTGCCAATTCCAAAGGTGATTCATGACGTCAAGCTGATGTATACACTGCTCATGACTCAGGGCGTGAGGAGCGTTTAGGAAAGAGGTTCCCAAACTTTTCTTTAAGAATCATTTGCCACATTTGCCAAAATTTATTAGATGATTTCTTTCTTCTTCTGGTTTACTTAGTTTTCTTTACTACAGCAGCACGCATTTCAGTTAATATAAAGTAACCTTACCAAATATTGCCTTATAAATCAATCCATCAGTCAATCAATCATCAGCTGATCCACCACCCCGGAATACTACATAATGTAGACATTTCTGTTTCTCCCTATTCCCATCAGAATATTCCATTATCCTACAAATTACATTACTCCTTCATGATTCACTTTTCATTTATGAGGTCATTTTAATATCAGCTTGCCTGCGTGACGTGAACTGGATCATAAAAATGATGACTGCAGGGCAGAACATGTCTGCGGTGCGACACTAACTCCTGAGGCGTGAGTGGCGCTGTGAGGTAAGACATGTAGGAGCAGCTACTCGTACACACTCCGCCAGGACACGCTGATCCTTTCTCTTGAAAAGCAACGTTACTGACCAAAACATCTTTGAGAACATCATTCACTTTCAGTCAGTGAATAACTAACAACACATGAAAAAAGAAAAACACTTTGGACATTAAGGCCTTCCGTGTTTAATCCTCTCCCATGGGAATAATAAAATTTCTCCCTAACTTTGCTCAACCCGCCGGTCAAGAATCTCCTGGGTGGCAGGTAAAGTCACGGGAGAGTTCAAGACCACACAGGAAAACTTCGTGAATCTCCGACTGCAGTCAGTAGTGTAACCGCAATTTTTCTGCCTAAATGGCCTGTTCTCAATGAGTGTTGCCTGCGTGCACTCTTTCACGCTGAAGAATATTCCATTATCCTACAAGGATCTGTTTTGTCTTATAGTGAGGAATCATTAATTACGCAATTCATGTCATACTTTTTTTTCTCAGTTTTGGTGAAGGTTCAGTGATTTTGTTATCTACATGCAAGTTAGCAGACTTCATTGATAAACATGTCTAATCAATGGTAAAAACAATGTTGACAGTCGTTATCTTTTCCCTGAGTTATCTGTTTCCGGTAAGGTTGCGTATCACTTATATCTTATA
>NC_087154.1:11513244-11518244 GCF_035594125.1 Scylla paramamosain
TCAAAGACGAAAAAAATAAGTGTAGAGATGGAAAATGAATAAAATTTGTGTGGTAGAGGAAAAAAAAATTAAAACCAATGCAAAAACAAACTGCCTACACACAAAAGCGAACACATTTCCGTGATTGGGGGATGATGAAACAAAAAGCGGAAAAGATAAGACTGGAAAAATTTGCAGCAATTAGCACGGCGCCGTGACTCGCGTGGGCAGCTGTGGAGGGGAGGAGGGTTGAAGAGGGAGGAAGGAAAGGGAAAAAGGGGATGGGGTTGGAGGGTCTTTGTTCAGCAGTGGATGTGTGATGGCAGGTAATAGTGAGGATGATGATGATGATGATGATTATGGCGATGGTGATGGCTCGTATTCTAACGCGTTTCGTTCTCTCATATGGAGAGATTCTTAAAAGGCCACTCCCTCACATGTGGAGTAGAGTCACTAGTAACATGAAGGTATGTATACCTGAAAGATCCTCGACAACTTTCACTCGTGTCTATTAAAAGTAAGGAGTCATATTCTGAAACACTTCTGCCCGCATCTCCACTGCATTCAAAAGGATGTAGTTGAAGTTCCAAGGATTTTTAACTGTATTTTTACGGCTCTAGCGACAGATCAAAAAGATTTCTACATTATTAACAGGAGAAACACTCTTGTGTTTGTGGCCTTTGAATATAGTCGTGGTGAGGGAGCAAAACGTTTGTGAATGCGGACCAAGACGCCGAGGTGTTTGACAGTAGGTACGATTCGATGTAATGAAATGAGAAGGACGAGGGAGCTTCTTTTCATTTCACTGATTCCTGATCGAAGGCGCAACTTACCCTGCCGACACACACACACACACACACACACACACACACACACACACACACACACACACACACACACACACACACACACACACACACACACGCGATCACCTGCGATGGGAGATGTTTTACTTCGTGCCCCACAAGAGGGAGTGAAGCTCATCCCATCGCTCTCCTTCTCGATCCACCCTCCCGCCAGTCCTCCAGTCCCAGGCCGCCCACACGCAACGCCACGAGGAGAGAGAGAGAAAGAGAGAGAGAGAGAGAGAAAGACAAACAGACAGAAGGAAAGAATGAATGAAAAAAGAAAGAATAAATGAATGAAAATAAGAAAGAAGGAAGGAAGGAAGGAAGAAAGAAAGAAAGAAAGAAAGAAAGAAAGAAAGAAAGAAAAAGACAAAGATAGAAAGAGTACATTCTAGTAATGAAAGGTATGCAAATTTGCCGAAACAGCTACACTTTGTTAATTGGAATGTTCGTTTTCGCTAAAAAAAAAAGAATAAAATAAAATAAAAATAAACGTAACAAATAAAACGACACACACACACACACACACACACACACACACACACACACACACACACACACACACACACACACACACACACACACACACACACACAAGCAGAACAACTTAAGGGTGCCCTCGTACTCTCTCTGACAGACGCACACAACAAGAGGGCCGCTCATCACTGATCTCTCGTGGACTCTTGAGGTGAAGTGCAAGGGAACCACTAATAAACAACTTGGCATTACTGTTCCTCGAGCACTTCAAGTTCTGAACACCACTTTCTGCTAAGAGGCCATCAAAATACTTACATATATGTACACTTATGCTATTACACACACACACACACACACACACACACACACACACACACACACACACACACACACACACACACAGCAACATTCGTTATTCCCTGCCGTCATCTGCAACTGTTCAAAGAGAGTTCATAAAAATGGTTATTTTACTGGACTTTTTATGTTCCTTCCACACTTCCCTCCAAATCCTCTCTCTCTCTCTCTCTCTCTCTCTCTCTCTCTCTCTCTCTCTCTCTCTCTCTCTCTCTCTCTCTCTTTCTCTCTCTCTCTAACTTTAGCTCACTTTCTCGCCCCGTTTCCATATTTCCTCCTTCCCCATTTACCATTTTTACGTCCTGGTCCTCCCTTCCATCCATTCACGTTCTTTCTCTTTCGCATTCGTATTGATTTTTCAACAAGACTCTTCCTCTCCAACGTGCTCTCTTCTTCTTTTCCTTTCCCTTCTTTTTCTTTTTTTTTCCCGCTCATGTGCCTCCCACGGCTCTTCTCATTTTCCCTTCAATGTGAACACCATCCTCTATCTCCTTCTCCGCCATTCAGAACATCAAAACACCTCTGTCTTTCTTCCACTCTTTTTCCTCCATCCTCGTTCTTCCTACTCTTCTTTCCCCTCCTTCTCCATCTCGTCGTCCTCCTTCTCTTGCTCCTCCAATCTCCTCAGCTCCCTTCCTCCCCTCGCCCCCACCCCAACCCTGCCCGTCCCATCCACGCCCTGGAAACACTCTAGGTGAGGAAGCAATTTTCCAGACCCAGCGAATATTTTCTGGACGGGCGGGAAGAAGGGAGAGACTGTAACTCCGTGTGGAATCCTATGTCGGCATTACAGCAGCCTTACTCATGTCTAATGGGATGTTAAGTTGTTTGCGGAGCGGCGGCATAACACAGCCTCTCTCCTCCATCGTCTCGCGGCAGCATCCCTACTACTCGTACGTGTATACCAGCGCCATACTTTGTTGTTGTTGCTGTTAAGGTTGTTGCTGTTAGTGGTGGTGATGGTGGTGTATATATGTAATAGTCGTGGTGGTGGTAAGGTCGTAGATGGGTTGGTAGGTGGATAGATAGATAGATAGATGGCAGATATAAGGACAGAGACAGACAGACAGACAGACAGATAGATAGATAGATAGATAGATAGATAGATAGATAGACAGATAGATAGACAGATGGATAAAAAGATAAATAGATAGACGGATACAAAGATAGATAGATACAAAGATAGGCGAACAGGCAGACAGACAGATAGACTGATTGACAGAAAAAAAAACAAAGATATTTCAATGAACACACCTAATTTTGGTATAGAATCATCATATCAACCATATCAAACACTGTACACACGGTAACCTGCATGAACCTCCACAATCACATATGCCGCAGTCTACAAACATATCAACTTTTTTTTTTTTTTTTTACTAAAATCACATTACATTACATAGGCAGGCCAAAAAAAAAAAAAAAAAAAAAAAAAACGTACCCAGTAACAGAGAATAGGGTAACAGGATGCGAGAAACAACACTAAGAAGCGGGTGCACGTGCGTGGAGACAGCAAACACCTCCACGGGACAAGGTGGCGCGAGCAACATGAGCATAAGTCGTCAAAACGAAAATGGAGAGAGAGAGAGAGAGAGAGAGAGAGAGAGAGAGAGAGAGAGAGAGAGAGAGAGAGAGAGAGAGAGAGAGAGAGAGAGAGAGAGAGAGAGAGAGAGAGAGAGAAAAGAAACGGAAACAACACAGGGGCTCCAAGATTTTTTCCCTTGTAGCTGAGCACACTAGAATTTCTTCACACTTTGACGCTGAAAAACACCAAGTAAAGAAGACCATAACGCACCAAGACGAGCGGGAGGAAAGGGGAAACACACTCTCTCTCTCTCTCTCTCTCTCTCTCTCTCTCTCTCTCTCTCTCTCTCTCTCTCTCTCTCTCTCTCTAATTAAAGCCTTCCAAGAAGTGGCCACATCTTGGGCTCTCAGGGACGCGCTGACCACTCGGTATCCAATCACACTTCTTTACTTCCCGTCGCATTACCGAGTCGCGCCTGGCCAGCGTCACTACTCGTGTGTTGTCCCTACTTGAAATACAGCCGCGTTTCGAGATTGGACGCTTAATTTTTTATTAGTGTTGGTCACAAAACCTGGTATTCGGACATGCAGGGAAACACTCTGATTGATTGATTGACTGATTGACCACGGCAGCGAGCCAACAGTCATATGTAACCTAGCTCTTCATGACAAATAGGAGTTTGGACACAGCTCGAATAGATAAAATGAGATAGAGAGACAGATAGATGGACAGGCAGATACATAGACATATAGATAAATAGAGATAGGCAGACAGACAAACAGACAAGCAGACAGACAGATAAACAGACCGATAGACATATGCATGGAGAGGTAGATCTTACTGCGCATAAAATGAAGTTATAAGAAAGCCATTATAGTAATTATGGATCACATTTCCATTGAGAGTCATTACGAGGCGGAGCGTTGAGGGCAAGGACCTTAGTGCATGTGTATGTAGGTGGAGTTTGAAGGTGTGTCGGTCATACGGCTGTGTAAGGAAAAGATTTGACATGAAAATAATAAGTGAAAAAAAATAAAGAAAGAAAAAAAATGAGAGAAAAATATGAAACATTACCTATTTTCGAATATTACGAGAAAGAAAAGAGCACTAGCTGCATGTATAATGGCTTAGGGTTCAGCCAGCCTGAGGTTCTCTATCGGTCATGCGGCAATGTAGGAAAAGGAGTCGACATGAGAGAAATTAAATATGAAATGCGATACACACACAATGGTAGAGGGGAGAGAGCATTGTGTGCATATCGCGGTGACACTTCCCGGGACTGCAGGGAAGGGCGGCTCTGGGCAAACACTCGTGAGGTTGACGTGATCTTCCGCGGCCGAGACGCCACAGGCTGCGGGCCTGGGCTCCCTCTGCGCCCCCCGCCAGTTCTGTCCGCCTCCCGTCACTCCAAACATTTCCGTTCAGTTTTTATTTGATTTCCTTTTGTATTTTTTTTTTTCAAGAATTTGAATACATTCTTTTTAGCCTTTTTCTGAGTTGTGAGAGTAAATCTAAATTTTAAAATTTGCATTAATCTCTTATTTTCTTTCTTTTAGTTTTCATATTTAGAAAAAAAAAATAGTGGTTTAGTTATACAATATTTGTACATACGTTTTCATCGCACGATACCTTTGAGAGGAGGAAGATAATGTCAATATTACTCAAATCACAATGATATTCCCCGTGATTATGATTTTGTTGCGAATACACAAATGAACACAAAGGAAGAACAAACATCAGCAGACTCCTACGAGGGTGTTTATGGTCAGCTGCTCTATCTAATTTGGAGCCAGAGGTACATGACAGTGAAGCGAGAG
>NC_087154.1:11520744-11545744 GCF_035594125.1 Scylla paramamosain
TTACTTATTAACATCACTCACTCACACCCTGCCCGTCCGTTCCCAACACACACACATACACACACAAACATACACGCACTAAATATGCATGAACCAGTTATCACATACACTTCACTATCATTTACCTACCAATTCATATAATTATCTGTGGCATCCATATTCATACATTCATTACGCTGCTGTCCATCTACCCACCCACCTCCTCACCTCACCTCACCTCACCTGACACTCGCACATTTCATCTACCCGTTTCGGTGTCTTATCTCGACTACTTTTAACAGGCTTTAGTGGATGTTACTAGAGTTTCTGAAGGGTATTTTTATGATTCTGGAGGTAGGTTAATAATCATTCTACACCCTCAGTGGAAAGAAAAACCCATCAGAATTCGGATGCCTAAGAAAACTAGCCTGAAAAAAAAAGTGCCATCATACTAGACGGAGGATTAGGAAGTCCATTAATAAAGTCGTCCTTACCTAAAGCCTGATAACACAGAGAAAAATATTTAATGAGAAAAAGAAAGCAAGCCCCAAAATAACACACAAATAAGTGAAAACAAACCATACGCAAGATAAGGAAGTTTGCCATGAATAAACTCGTCCTTAGTTAAAAGCCTGATAACACAAGGAAAAAGGTTTAATTAGAAAAAAAAGAAAACAAGCCTGAAAACAACAACGAAAGAATAAACAAATAAATAGAATAAGGTGCCAACAAACCAGACGCAAGATCAGGAAAAATAAATAATAAATAAATAAATAAACTCGTCCTTAGTTAAGAACCTGATAACACAAGGAAAATAAAGTTTAATCAGAAAAATCAAACAAAACTGTAAAAAAGAAAAAAAAAGAAAACAGAAGCAAGATTAGGAAGCCTACCATAAACAAACTCTTCCTTAGTTAAAAACCTGAAAACATAAGCAAAAATAAAAAGGGTTTAATTAGAAAAGAAAAACGAGAGATTTAAGGGATCTCCGCGCTCCCTCCCCCGCATAAGTAGGTAATTCAAGTCAAATAAACCAATTAGGAGGAAAACACGTGTAATCTTAAGCAAACACATTACCTTGGGAGTAGTCGCTTTTTCGTTAAGACCGTAGCCTGGGAAAAAAAAATGCACGGGCACTTCATTACGCTGGTGTTAATTAGTAAACAAGGAGGAGGAGGAAGACGAAGAGGAGGAGGAGGAGGAGGAATGGTATTATGAGAAGGAAGAGAAGTATGAGAAAGAAAAACGAGAAGACAGAGGTTGACGAGGAGGAGGAGGAGGAGGAGGAGGAGGAGGAGGAGGAGGAGGAGGAGGAGGAGGAGGAGGACGAATGGGAGGAGAAGGACAAATGGGAGAAGTAGAAAGAGGAGTGGGTAAAAGTGAAGAAAGAGGACGTGGAAGAGGACGAGGATAAAGTCGACAACGATAAGAACGAACAACAAGAAAACTAAGAAGAACGAAAAGAACGAAGAGGAGAACGGAATCGAGAACACGGAAGAAGAGAGAAATGAAGACAAAGACAACGAAAACGAGAGCGAGAAAAAGAGAGAGAGAAAAAAAGGATCGAGGAGGGAGGAGTAGGGAGAAATCAGATAAGAGAGAGCCTACTGACTTATCACGAGGTTACCTGCTGACGTGGCCTACTCCCTTCTGTAGATCCTCACTTACAGCATGGGAGAAGGAGGAGGAGGAGGAGGAGGAGGGGCGGAGGCGGAAGAAGAGGAGGAAGAGGAGGAGGAGGAGGAGGAGGAGGAGGAGGAGGGGCGGAGGCGGAAGAAGAGGAGGAAGAGGAGGAGGAGGAGGAGGAGGAGGAGGAGAAAAATACACAGAAAAATAGAAGGAAAAAAGTACATAACGAGGAAAAAAGATAGGAGAAAGAAAAAAAGAGGTCACGAGAGAGAGAGAGAGAGAGAGAGAGAGAGAGAGAGAGAGAGAGAGAGAGAGAGAGAGAGAGAGAGAGAGAGAGAGAGAGAGAGAGAGAGAGAGAGAGAGCAGACCACTTCCATCCATAAAAATCCACGGGGGAAAATCTCGACACACTCCATCACAATGAATGATCGGCCTTTTATTCCGCGGTGCCACGACAATTACGTGTGTGTGTGTGTGTGTGTGTGTGTGTGTGTGTGTGTGTGTGTGTGTGTGTGTGTGTGTGTGTGTGTGTGTGTGTGTGTGTGTGTGTGTGTGTGTGTGTGTGTGGGTGGGTGGGTGAGTGGGTGGGTGGGTGGGTGGGTGTGTGTGTGTGTGTGTGTGTGTGTGTGTGTGTGTGTGTGTGTGGGTGGGTGGAAGGGTGTCTAGCTTTTATTAATCTTTTCCATCCAGCAACACACACACACACACACACACACACACACACACACACACACACACACACACACACACACACACACACACACATCACATACACAAATACCAGTACGACCTCATGGTGTAGTCTGGCGGAAGTCGTATCATAAATATAGAGAGGGAGAACAACAACATTCTTTTCAGAGAGAGAGAGAGAGAGAGAGAGAGAGAGAGAGAGAGAGAGAGAGAGAGAGAGAGAGAGAGAGAGAGAATCAACCTATCGAAAAGTGAGAGGTTTCAGTCCCCATGGGGAGGCGAGAGAAGGACGATGAGGAGGAGGAAGAAGAGGAAGTAGCAGCAGCAGCAGTAGTAGTAGTAGTAGTAGTAGTAGTAGTAGTAGTAGTAGTAGTAGTAGTAGTAGTAGTAGTAGTAGTAGTAGTAGTAGTAGTAGTAGTAGTAGTAGTAGTAGTAGTAGTAGTAGTAGTAGTAGTAGTAGTAGTAGTAGTAGTAGTAGTAGTAAAAGAAGAAGGAGGAGAAGGAGAAGAAGAAGGAGAAGAGGAGGAGGAGGAGAGGAGGAGGAGGAGGAGGAGGAGGAGGAGGAGGAGGAGGAGGAGGAGGAGGAGGAGGAAAAGAATGAATAAGAGGAGACCAAACGAGGCAGAGAAAATGACGGGAGGGGAGTCTTCACCTTACACCTCTCTCTCTCTCTCTCTCTCTCTCTCTCTCTCTCTCTCTCTCTCTCTCTCTCTCTCTCTCTCTCTCTCATTCAACTCAGGCTTTATCTATGCTATGTTTGCTTTTCTATTTTTTTTCTACCTTTTTCCCTCTAATTCTCAGTAAACGATGCAAGGAAATAGTTTGATACACTGCTACAAGTCTTCATCTAGTGCTTTAACTCAACCATTTTTCCACCATTAAAAAATATATTTTCGGCTTTAAAATCATTATTGTCACCTTCATCTTCCTTACTGTACACCTGATCTTTATTAACAATTTACGAACTATTTCTCATGCCTGTCTCGTACTAGCATACCGCCAGTTAACACTGTCCTTACCTCTATACATTATCTTACACGCGTCCTCACTTTTATGTTACCCCCCTGCCTCTGTTTGCCCACACGCCCCCGCTAGGCTCCCTGTCTCCCTGCCTCCCTCCCTCTCCTCGCTGCCGGTGGAAAGTTAGTACGCCCTCCATAAATGCATGCATGAAAAGCAAACACCGGTACGCGCAAGAGGAGAGTGAGTTGCCACACGAAAGAGTGACAAGAGCGACGGAGAGAAATGGGGAAAAAATGGTGATATTCAGCTCTGTGACACGAGGGAGGCGGATCTTCTTACGCCGCCCTGAGCCGCTCCTGGACACCGCTTGGAGAGAAGGACCCGCCGACTTTCATCCCAAAGGAATAAATTAGGGCGAGCAAACTTGTTTCTCCCCACAGAGGCAGAGGGACGGCTTTTGTACGGGACAAGGGAAAGAAAAGTGGAAAAAAAGAGAGAGGGAGACGGAGAGGGAAGGAGGTAGCTCAGGAAAAGAACGTATGAAATTTTTTTGGATTGTTGAAGAGAAAGCTATCGCAGGAGCCAAGTTTTTGGAGCGCTATCTTTTTCTCCTGGGATAACGAGAATCTATAGACAATCTCATTTAATTCTTCTCTTCTGCAGACAGCGCCATTTGCCGCACACTTTTATTCCATAGCACTAAAAAAAATACTCGTCCATCAAAGCCTCGCTCATCGTGCAGTTGGCGCGGGCACATCTCGGCGCCGCGGTATTCACACACCTGCAATATCTCACGTGGCTGTCTCGGGACATGCAGAGGGAAGCTTTAAATCAGCGTGCTTAACGAAGGCTCCAAACGCAGCTGCACTCACAGGGAAGAGGGGCGTGCACGGCCATTAGTTACCTGGGACTGACGCCACGCACAGGATGACCGTGCCCGCGACGTTATTCCGCTGCACC
Organism: Scylla paramamosain; assembly: GCF_035594125.1. Classification (NCBI taxonomy): domain Eukaryota; kingdom Metazoa; phylum Arthropoda; class Malacostraca; order Decapoda; family Portunidae; genus Scylla; species Scylla paramamosain. The sequence continues at coordinate 11,524,966 of NC_087154.1, forward strand.
CTGAGCCATTCCTCGCGCCGCGCCGCTCAGGCTGCACTAGTAAATAACAACGCCACGGATAAACACCAACAGGGAGATCATCTGTTTTCTGAGTCTCCGGGGAATGCGACAACAATACCGGCGGAGCGAGGCACCTTACAACCCTCGGCCCGCGTCCCGGCGGTGGAAGCAATGGAAGTGTGTGTGGCCGGTCACAGGAGCAGCAACTAACACAACACAAAGGCTGCACACTGACATTACTTGTAACGATGTCAACACGGTGAGAGACATAAAGTTATGAACAACAGAATTGTCGCACACAGCCAAAAACATATTCTCTCTCTCTCTCTCTCTCTCTCTCTCTCTCTCTCTCTCTCTCTCTCTCTCTCTCTCTCTCTCTCTCTCTCTCTCTCTAAACGTGTATATATATATATATATATATATATATATATATATATATATATATATATATATATATATATATATATATATATATATATACAGGTAGTGCATGGCGGCGCCGTGTGGTGGGCGGGCAGGCAGTAATGAAGGCGGCGGCGCTGCTGGCCTGATATACGCAAAGCACCGGCAATTACGAGCTGAAAATGAGCCCCGCCTGTTGGGTCATCAGTATTTAGAGGCGTTCAATATTGCTGGAGGCGACCTTACAGCCAGCCGGGGGACGCCAACCCTCGAGACACACAACTTTGGAGCACCACAGCCGCCGGGGCTGTCACTTGTCCTGACCTCCTGGCTCGCCTTGGTTAATAAGTTTGTCTGTCAGTTTCTCTCTCTCTCTCTCTCTCTCTCTCTCTCTCTCTCTCTCTCTCTCTCTCTCTCTCTCTCTCTCTCTCTCTCTCTCTCTCTCTCTCTCTCAAACACACACCTTCACATGCTATTCATTGCTATTCCTCCCACCTATTTAGAATTCAGCTCGGCAAAGAACAGAAACACTATTACCCGCACGGGAGAACAAAATGCCTCCCGTTTAGACAATGGTGAATGAGGCACTCGGCGAGGGAATGCCGCAGAAACAACGCCCGACACCGGCATTACATTACCAAGAAATGTAAAGAAAGAAGGCAGCTCAGAAAACAAAAATGTTTATTGAAAACGATAAAATTCCATGCTAACAGGAATGGAAACTTAAATACTGCAATGATGTCACGAAATTCAGCGGATTTCATGCCTATAAATCGTATAACTGCAAAGAACAGGAAGAAATGGGGATGTTATAAGTGGGGGGGGTTATCTGATCTTTTCTTTTGTCAGAAACGTTTAGTGGTGTGCACTGGATGTCTGCAGATACGTTAAACTGATGTGAGGAGACAGGCTGAGGTGAAGAAAATGAAAGCAATAAGTTTACTAAGCAACGTCTAATAAAGGAGTTAATCAAGAAAGTAATCACAAAGAGTTTGCGCCAGAATGCATGACTCCAAGCAATGCATACATTCCCAAACACCATAATGTACGAAACAGAACCAATACGTGACGCGATCAAGTGCCTGACTTCGATTAGTTTCAAGATTCTGTGTCAGAACTTTGAATGTTCACTTTGCTACAACCTCAATTTGTTACAAGATTGTGGGGAATATCAGTTCATTATTCTGAATTGCTCTCCAGAAACTACTGCGCTCCTCTAAACACTAAAAATATCTTTCCATTAGTCTTTTAAAAATTACAGTATTTCACGCTTCTCCAGAAATTACGATATTCCCTCATGCTCCTCCAGAAATTACAATATTCACTCATGCTCCTCCAGAAATAAAAATATTCCCTCATGCTCCTCCAGAAATAAAAATATTCCCTCATACTCCTCCAGAAATTATAATATTCTCTCATGCTCCTCCAGAAATTAAAATATTCTCCAGTGCTCCTCCAGAAATTACAATATTCTCTCACGCTCCTCCAGAAATTATGATGTTCCTTTATGCTCCTGCAGGAACTACGTATAATATTCCAAAAATCAACATATTCTACTAAGAAATCCAACACTCATTAGAAAATTAAGATATCATAGCACGCCTCCAGACACTCCAGTACTTCTGAAACCTGCACAGTACTACTAATCATGGATGTAAGATTAAACTGTGAATAAAAGTGGAAAACAAAAGCAGGGCAGGAAGAAAACATGTTTGATTCAAGGTAGCTCATAAAACTATCCAATAACTCGAGCACGCCAACACCAGACGGGTTCAAGGGATGAAGTTGGGAGTTTTCTTGATGCTGTGGCGGTTGAGCTCTTCCTGACGATAGTGGTCAGGTTACGTAGTGCTGACAACAAAAGTATTCTCTCTCTCTCTCTCTCTCTCTCTCTCTCTCTCTCTCTCTCTCTCTCTCTCTCTCTCTCTCTCTCTCTCTCTCTCTGCAGTCGCCCACGAAATATTTACTTACAGATCGAGACATTCCGACCATTATCAAGGAGAGTTTTGGTGCTTCCCCATCACTGTGTGTCTCCTGCACGTACTAAAAGCACACTGGGAAGGGGCGCTAAGAGCAATGAGTGTGGTGTTATCACCCAAGATACGTCACGGAATGGAAGGACAGAACCAGGCCACAGGTGGTTCACACACCTGTGGTGCTATCTTGCTCAAACCATAAAATTAATGTTGTTGCTGGCCGAGAAAACACACACACACACACACACACACACACAAACTCTCTCTCTCTCTCTCTCTCTCTCTCTCTCTCTCTCTCTCTCTCTCTCTCTCTCTCTCTCTCTCTCTCTCTCTCATTCTCTTTTATTCATTTAGGAAAAAGCCACTGCATGTTGATTTCATTGTTTTATTCTTGTTATTGTCTCGTGTGCAAAATATGATTAATGGAAAAATAAGAATAGTAGTAATTACATGTTATTTCTTTATTGTAACAAATGGGAAAGGAATACTTAATTTCTTTATCATCGTTATTGAGAGTTGTAATATATTTGTCATTTTCTTGTGATCTTTTTTTTTTTTCATAAAACGTTGCGATGAAGCGCCATTTACTGCAATGAATGATGTTGCACTATTATTTTGGAACAATTTGCATGTATTGATACGAACAATTAATGACTACAGTCCTGGTGTGGCTGCGATTGCAATTGTACCTGGTGTTTGGGGGCCCCGTGCGGGAGTCTGCCCAATGGACCGTGGCCTCCCAATATGTACAACAATAATTGCACTGTTCATGTATTATACTCTCCATGTATCACACACACACACACACACACACACACACACACACACACACACACACACACACACACACACACACACACACACACACACACACACATAAGCACGCACGCACGCACGCACGCAAGCACACACACACACACACACACACACACACACACACACACACACACACACACACACACACACACACACACACGCACACACATAAGCACGCACGCACGCACGCACGCACGCAAGCACACACACACACACACACACACACACACACACACACACACACACACACACACACACACACACACACACACACACACACACAGCCCTTGATTATTCTTTCGGTCGAGTTCCTGGCGTTTTTGGCTTGAGGATAAGTTATCGCTCTTCCAAAGAAGCGCGGTATTGCGGGAGGGAAGAGAAGGAAAATTTCGTATCGACGGAGAGGAAGTGCCTTACTCCCAAAGACAAGTGGTGCTCCTCAGGGCCCAGGAGAGAGAGAGAGAGAGAGAGAGAGAGAGAGAGAGAGAGAGAGAGAGAGAGAGAGAGAGAGAGAGAGAGAGAGAGAGAGAGAGAGAGAGAGAGAGAGAGAGAGAGAGAGAGAGAGAGAGAGAGAGAGAGAGAGAGAGAGAGAGAGAGAGAGAGAGAGAGAGAGAGAGAGAGAGAGAGAGAGAGAGAATATGCAGCTGTTACAAAAGCACCTTATAAAAGACATACATACGCTACTACACACACACACACACATACACACACACACACACACACAACACACACACACACACACACACACAGTAATAAAAGAACACACAGCACACAGTCTTCACCAGGAACACCCGGCCGCCCCCAGTGCACGGCGGCTCCCACAACACGGGAGGTACTCGGCGCTGACAACACGGGAGGTACTCGGCACATTAGTCTCTCCCGCTGGGCCGCCGCGCGCTGAAACTTGCGTACCATTGAAATGAATGGATCTCTGACGTGTAGTGATGGTGCTGCATTAATGGCAGGACGTGCGCCATTACTCCTTCAAGATGCATGGACGTGCGAGATGATGGAGAGAGGAAGATAAGAAGAGAAGCTATAAGGGAATACATGAATGTGTTCGTTTTCCTATGCTACATTCATTAGGTAGCGTGTTACTCTCTTCTTCTTCGTCTTCTTCTTCCAGCTGATATAGGTCCTTTGTTGTTGTTATTGTTGCTGTTGTTGTTGTGTTAGAGAGAAAGTTTGGAGTTTTGTTGTATAGTTTTGTGAATGATAGAACCGTGTGTGCATGTATGTGTGTGTGTGTGTGTGTGTGTGTGTGTGTGTGTGTGTGTGTGTGTGTGTGTGTGTGTGTGTGTGTGTGTGTGTGTGTGTGTGTGTGTGTGTGTGTGTGTGTGTGTGTGTGTGTGTGTGTGTGTGTGTGTATATCTGGCAGTGCTCGTCAGTCGCTCCCTTGCATGTGTTCCTCAACATTCCAGGCTGCCTCGCTCGCCGCTTTTAAGGCCATGATGATCTGCCTTACCGGAGCCTGGCCACCACCCCCGCGTGCACCTCGCCTCTCCCTCGCCGACAAGTATTTTTAAGCAGCGCCACACGACCCTTCCAGCTATCCGTGAAACCTCTCCCAATACCCGGTCAAGGCGCTCCAGCCGGTTATTTCCCTCATTACCTCCCCGCCTGGTTATCTTCCTCCTCTTCTTTACCCCTCCTCATTTATTTTCTTCCTACTCTTCCAAAGTACCCCCAATATCTTCCTCTTCTTCCTCCACAAGCAATTAGCTCTGCTTCTCCTCTTTCAATTTTCATCTACTTTCCTTTTCTTCTTTCCTCTTCCTTCATTTTTTGTTACCTTCTTAAGTACTTTTTTCCAAAAGACCTCGATATCTTTTCTACCCTCTTTCCCTCTTTTTCCTTTCATACTCAGTTATCTCTGTTTTTCCTTCACTATTCATCTACTTTCATCTTTGTCTTTCTTTTTCTTCCCCCTTCTGGCTGAGATCTTCCTTTTTCTCCCAAGAGACAGCAATATCTTCTCTGTCTCTTCTGTCTCCACCGCATGCAATTATCACTCTCTCACCCTCTCTGGTTTTCCTTTTTTCATATATGATCTACTTTTCTCATAGCCTTCCTTCTTCCCCAGCTATTTTCCTGTTACTCTTCCGAGACACTCTCATATCTCTTTTCTCATCACACGTAATCATCTCTCCGCTTCTCCTTCTCCAATTTTTATCTACTTTTCTCTCCTCGATCCTATTTCTCCCTCTCAATTCCTCTTCCTCTCTTCCAAGTTACTTTTTTTTTCACGCTTTCTTTACTCCACTAAACCTCAGAGTCATATCTCCACTTCCTCCTCCAATTCTCATCTACCTTTTCTCTCCTCTATCTGATTTATCCTTCTCTTTCTCGGTTCCTCTTCTTCCCTTGAAAGTTACTTTTTTTTTTGTAGCATCGGAAAGATCTCTCCACTTCTCCTTTTTTAGTTCTCCTCTACTTTTTCTCCTTGATCCAATTTCTCCTTCCTCTTCTCAGTTCCTCCCTTCTAAGTTACATTTTTTCTAGTCTTCTCTACTTCACCAAACCTCGGAGCGACAGAGTGGCTGTCAATAACTGCCTCATCCTGCCCGTGATTCTCTACTTCGCCCCGCCCACGTGTCAGGTTACACCCTCTCCCGCGGTCACACAAGGGCATAATGAACCCAGATGCTACGGAGATTTATATGTGTAATGAAAAAAAAAAACCCCGAGATCGACCACAGAATATGATATGAGAAAAGAAAGGAAGGAAAGAATATTGAAAGAGGAATGAGAGACGAGTAAGAAAGTGAATGGAAATGTGGATATGTATAATTTGCCGTTTTGTAAAATGAAGCTTTGCCTGAGTTTGGGAGGAGCGGGGTGTGTGGTGCGCACGTAGATGTGCTACTGAGTGTGTGAGTAAGTGGGTGAGTAAGTTGAAGGGAGAGTGAGTTGGTCAGAGAGAGAGTGAGCAAGGGAGAATTAGTGAGTGAGCAAGTAATTGAGCGGCAGCGAGTGAAGTTAGCGTGAGCGAGTGAGTGAGTAGTTGAGCAGCAGTGAATGAAGTGAGTTAAACGTGGGCGAGCGAGTAAGGGAGCACCAGAGTGTAGTGTTGGAGGGAGCAAGTCAAGAGCGTGAGGAGTGTCGCGTCACAGCAAGTCAGTCAATCAAGCACTTGGGGTGAGCGCCTACTCAAAGGTAATTGGGTGGCGCCCTTAACTTTCAAGCCAGACGGCGGGACGCGCTCGTGCTGATTGGCAACTGAATGTTTATGGAACCGTATCCTCTTCTGGCACTTCCTCATCCTTTTCCTCTTCGTGACACGTCTAATCAGTGATCGCGTACAGCCGCCATCACTCAGTGCCAGACCGATGAGTGCCAGTAAGCCAGTGTCTCATAAGTCACTCTCATTGCTCTCTCGGTATACTTCGCCCGGTATTCACACGTCTGGCTCCAAACTCCGCAGCGTCGGATTCACGCCTCACATGCAACGCGGAGCCCCAAGTATGCATTGCAATTTTCTCCGCGGCATGACAGGCTCTCTAGGCGCGGGGTTTATTCTCAGACCCATCTCAGCTTTGTAGCTTCCCCTCCTCTGCTTACGAAAGGGATTTCCCGCCTCGTGTGCCACTGGGGATGAGCACCTTTATCAGTGTGTTGGGTATTTCCTGTTTACTTCTTTACGACTACTGCTACTACTACTGTTACTACTGCTGCTTCTTCTTGTTATTTTTTATTATTATTATTATTATTATTATTATTATTATTATTATTATTATTATTATTATTATTGTTGTTTTTGTTGTTTTTGTTGTTGTTGCTGTTGGCTGTTATTGTTGTTTCTGTTGTTATTGTTGTTGTTGTTGTTGTTGTTGTTGTTGTTGTTGTTGTTGTTGTTGTTATTATTATTATTATTATTATTATTATCATCATTATCATTATTATTATTATTACCATTATTACCATTATTATCATCATCATCATCATCACCATCATCATCACCATCATCATCATCATCACCATCCACCATCACCATCACCATCACCATCACCATCACCACCACCATCATCATCATCCTCACCACCACACACCAGCGCACTCGGCAAGCAGTCAAGCCAGCGCTCCAAACACAGCAAGACAACGACTGGAAAGCGCATGCATGAAAACACGCAAAACAAAGTACCGTCGACTTGAAACACAATAGAGCAGCAATTCATGAACGTTAATGATAAAAAAAAAAAAAAACACACGTACATACTCAAAACAACACAACAAGAAAACAGCGTGGCGGGGCGGCGTGCCCGGCATAAACCAGGCGTTCGGATCCCAGGGGCAGGTGCATAAAACCCAATTTCCCGTCAGACAAAAGATGCAGGTAGCGAAGGGACGGTGGACATTTCTTTCCTGGCTTGACGGGCGTGGCGTGAAGGCGGAGCGCGCAGGTGGCGTGGCGCTGAGCCGTCGGGTTAACGAGCAGCAGCAGAGATGATGGGGCGCGGAGGACACAAGGGCACGAGGTGGTTAGGGATGGGAGCACGCGGCGGCCAGACAGTACAGCACTCACACACACACACACACACACAAACAAACGCCCACCGGCACCCCACACCTTACACATACACGCACACCATCCAATCCATCCACACACACACACACACACACACACACACACACACACACACACACACACACACACACACACACATACACACACACACGTACGCATGCAGCTTAACCAAGACAACCCGATCTTCTTGCTCAGAATGGAGGAAAGAAAGACATGGAAACATATTCCATTCGCAAAGCCTTTCGCTGAGTCCATTTTATTTCAGTCGCTGAAATGAAGTCCTTGCAAAGCCTTTCCAATATCCGGTGGCTCGACCCCTCGACATAAAGCACGCGAGAAGCGGTGTGTGGCGGTGCTGGTGTAGAGGTGCCGTGGTGGTGGTGGTGGTGATAGTGGTCGCAGCGGCGACAACCCACGTTAGGTATGCCAGCCCAGCCACGCTACTTGCTAATTGTTCTTTTACCATGAGGTGAATACGAAAAAAGCGAGCAATACTTGTGTGATTTTTCTTTCTTTAGTTCCCTTCAAAACAGATCAGTGTGTGTTTTATATATATATATATATATATATATATATATATATATATATATATATATATATATATATATATATATATATATATATATATATATATATATATATATATATATATATATATATATATATATATATATATATATATATATATATATATATATATGACTGAAGAAAAAATTACATTGGAAAAGGTGTCTCATTTCAGTAAAATTTCAGACATACGCCAGTCACTGTCAATAAATGTCCATGTTGATCTGCAAGGAAAACACACACACACACACACACACACACACACACACACACACACACACACACACACACACACACACACACACATACAGGACACTCTGCCAGCGATGATTATTATTTTCCCCAGATGGACGTGATGAACTCAGTGCTGAAGACATGCAGGAAAGATATGCAGTCGAGGAAAAATACGGCAAGAAAAAACCTGCGCTCACGCAACCAGTACCATAGACAAGAAATGTAATCCTCACAAATGAAACAGGCCATCACTTTGTTGTGCACCAGGCATCCACTACACTATACACCCGAGCCATTTAGCACCACGACAACACGTCCTGCCGTAAGCAAAACAGTCAGCCACGGCACCACCAACACCACCACCACCAACACCTAGAAGTAGCAACAGAAACACAATGTCACCGAGTTTATTTGAGCGCAGGGTGAGGGTCGATACCACCAAGGATATTTAGCTGGACTGACTGAGCGCCTCCCCGCCCATCACGCTAACGAGGTGGCATGCAAAACAGAGTGCAAATATGACGGTCAGGGGCAGGGTTGTGTGTGTGTGTGTGTGTGTGTGTGTGTGTGTGTGTGTGGTGTGTGTGTGTGTGGTGTGTGTGTGTGTGTGTGTGTGTGTGTGTGTGTGTGTGTGTGTGTGTGTGTGTGTGTGTGTGTGTGTGTGTGTGTGTGTGTGTGTGTGTGTGTGTGTGACTGAAAATGTTGAGGGTTTAAACAAAAATTGATGAAATAGAGATCTTGAGTTCTTCCTTCATGAATTTATAGCATTGAGGACGTCAGTCAGAGGCTCACCAAGCTCCCATATCAGATAAATCACATATAACTTACATAATCCATTAGCTCTGTGTTTATTGAACAACTTTAAGGCATGAAACGGGAGCAGATACTTTCTCCACACACTTCCACAAACAGAATGCTAATGTCTACACCCGAGAAAAGCTTCCAGATATTTTGAATGCCGTGTCTATCGCAGCAAAAGACTGTGTGCTGTGTTAACCATTCTGGAGAAAAAAAAAGAGAGCCTGGCGTACAAACACGATAAGAAGGGTACAATATAAATGCTTTCAGTGGCATGATTTTTACGATTTATCTCCCTTTAAAACCATCAGAGCCAAACATGCGTAACCTCTAGCAAATCTTCCACCTCACCAACTTGCAAAAACACCGCCAGCTAGCGCCAGCAAGTTCGTTTTCTGTGAATAGATTGCACACACAAAGGAATATAGATCAAGCGATATTACAGCATTCGCTAGAAAATAATTTCGAAACTTTTCCCAGGGCCTGAAACATTATTATTCTGGATACGAAAATATGCAGCAAAATACGAGCTTTCCCATGGAGGCTCATGATTCGGGGCAAGACTTAAGACTTATTGGTTAAACTGAATATAAAGAGAGAATAGAGTAACTGTTCATTCTTATTAAAAAAATAACACACCTTGTACTGTGTGCATCTTGATATAACAACCAGAAACACAAGGGAATACAAAGGAAGAAGGAAAAACTGCAGTACATCTTTTGGGCCTTACGAGCTTGTTTGTCATAAGATACGCTATCTAATCTAAAATAAGAGATGTATGATAGTAAAACACGAGGACTGCTTTCCACCCACCTCTCATTCCGTCTGGCCTATGAACATGCTTGACTACACACACACACACACACACACACACACACACACACACACACACACACACACACACACACACACACACACACACACACACACACACACACACACACACACTTACACTACACTAAGTGGAAGAAGAGGAAAAGGGAAATGAAAGAAAATAAAAACTAGAAAACTGAATTGGAAACAAAAAGGAGAAAAAGGAAAAAAAGGGAAGGCAAACATAAGAAATACAAGTAAAAAGAATAGGCAACACACACACACACACACACACACACACACACACACACACACACACACACACACACACGTAAACAATAATAAGTTGAATAAAAACAAGTGCTTCCATTCTTTGCCATTATGTACAAGAACCACATTATTATTTACTTTCTATCCAACAAAAAGCTTCACTCCATAACACAATTCCCTGCATGCAAACTTCGGTAAAACTTTCAGATAGGTGGGAATTTTTTATTCTCTCTCTCTCTCTCTCTCTCTCTCTCTCCTCTCTCTCTCTCTCTCTCTCTCTCTCTCTCTCTCTCTCTCCTCTCTCTCTCTCTCTCCCTTTCCACGGTGCATATGATAACTTACTGCAAGGATTATCAACGAGAGAGAGAGAGAGAGAGAGAGAGAGAGAGAGAGAGAGAGAGAGAGAGAGAGAGAGAGAGAGAGAGAGAGAGAGAGAGAGAGAGAGAGAGAGAGAGAGAGAGAGAGAGAAAGCGCGGATTGCATTTACCATCACTGACAGATATAGGGCGAGAGGAAAATATGGAATATATTACATTTATGGTCAGAGAGAGAGAGAGAGAGAGAGAGAGAGAGAGAGAAGGAGAGAGAGAGAGGAGAGAGAGAGAGAGAGAGAGAGAGAGAGAGAGAGAGAGAAATCCCATTACACGTGCTATCACCAGCAGGCTGTATGAAAAAAAAAAATGACATCGATCATCGGTAGAGAGACCTGCGTAAAATAAATATGTATTGAGAGAGAGAGAGAGAGAGAGAGAGAGAGAGAGAGAGAGAGAGAGAGAGAGAGAGAGAGAGAGAGAGAGAGAGAGAGAGAGAGAGAGAGAGAGAGAGAGAGATGATGATGATGTAAGAGACAAATATCCTTATAACACTGTAAAGCAAGTATGCACTGAATAAAATAGACTTCGTACAAGTCGTGATGCATACTCGATCTTTTCACAAAAAAAATAATAGATAAATAAATAAATAAAATAGATCAAGAAATAAAAAGAAAGAAAGAAAAAACTATTTGGAGGATAATTTTTCGGAAGTCAAGCAGGTGAACTCTTGAGTGCTACCTAATGAGTCCTTGTAGGGAATCTTACAAAAAAAAAAAAAAAAAAAAACTACAGTTTAAATCATTCCCTTACTTCCTTTGTTGTCACTGGTCTTTAAAAATGATACCGGGATCTTGCACTACAAAATGTTACTAAGCTAAAGGAGAATGTATGGCAGTGAAAGGGTAAATAAGATATCACGCTGTGCCTGGCGATCACCTCCTCGCCATTCAAGCATTTCCCAGTGTTCCTTATGAGGCAAAAGTTCGTGTCCAACCAGACAAAGACACCATCGCCCTCAGGAGGCAGGCCATGGCGGTGCTCCTGTTTCTCACGTACGTTGAAAAGGGAAATCCGTCAACCACTATCTGTTATCTTTTGTTTTACCCGTTTGGTGACATCATCTTTACTCATCAGTTTTCATTATTTCTTTCGTTGCTTATGAAGTTAATCGATTGATTAGTTAATGCAGTGTACAGCTGATCAACTATCAATCATCGTCTGGTTTAATCCTCTATCAGTTTATTTATTTATTTATTTTTTTTTGTGTGTGTGTAGGAAAAGTTTTCATTCTCAGTTCTAGGAAAAATTATAAGTACATGTTTCCTGCAGATAAGGTGGTGTGCTTGTTTCTTCCTGTCAGCAGTGTACCAGGGGAGGAACAAGAGGAGGAGGAGGAGGAGGAGGAAGAGGAGGAGGAGGAGGAGGAGGAGGAGGAGGAGGAGGAGGAGGAGGAGGAGGGTTGGTATAAAAAAAAAAGGAAAAAAATAAAAAAAACCCAGCCTGTGTTTTTTTTATATTTTATATACATATAAATTTTCTTTTATATCATATTCATAAATAAGGTTATATATATATATATATATATATATATATATATATATATATATATATATATATATATATATATATATATATATATATATATATATATATATATATATATATATATATATATATATATATATATATATAATCAGATGGCTCCCTACTTGATGGAGCAGCTTTTCTACTTATATTTCACACAAAAGCAACACCTGTCATCTTTTTTGATAGCAGCTGCCATTGGTTAGATCTGCCTTTGACGTGAATCTTGGCCCTGCCTTCTTCCTATCCCCTCCACATCCTCATTCCCGTCTTCTCTCCATCCCCCATGCTTCTCATGCCTCCTTCATACATACATACATACAGTGAGACAGAGAGAGAGAGAGAGAGAGAGAGAGAGAGAGAGAGAGAGAGAGAGAGAGAGAGAGAGAGAGAGAGAGAGAGAGAGAGAGAGAGAGAGAGAGAGAGAGAGAGAGAGAGAGAGAGATTTTTGAATGGAGGAGACAGGGAAGGGGTATGAGAAATGTAGAAACAAGGAGGGAGTGGGGATGGGAAGCAGACATGGAGTGAGGTTGAGAAAGGAGGTGTAGCTTAATTGACACGTCACGACTTCCGGCCTGTGATATTTACCTATCTAACCACTGTGCTCCGGATGCTTAAAAAAACGTATGCCCACGAGCGGTAACTTATCTAATTTCTAATACTATAATTCTCTCTCTCTCTCTCTCTCTCTCTCTCTCTCTCTCTCTCTCTCTCTCTCTCTCTCTCTCTCTCTCTCTCTCTCTCTCTCTCTCGAGTCAACCCTTCAGTTGCCACAGAAATATGAGGCAGGAATAGTTGTTTTTCTGGGTGTAAGTACGACACACACACACACACACACACACACACACACACACACACACACACACACACACACACACACACACACACACACACACACACATTTACGATTTGGGGTGGTTGGAGGGTAGAAAATTACAGAAGTGGTGGTAATGGGTGAAGGAGAGGAAAGGGAAGGTTAAGTTATCAGAAAAGAGATTAGTGGGCAGCTGTGTGTTTACGAGCGTGAGTGAGTCACATTCTCTCTCTCTCTCTCTCTCTGTATATATATATATATATATATATATATATATATATATATATATATATATATATATATATATATATATATATATATATATATATATATATATATATATATATATACATATCAGAAGAGGAGGCAGTAGGCACCTGCCGAAACGATAATTACTCCCAGTGAGGTTTAAAGCACTGGATCAGGGGGTGATGTGAACTTATCATTAAACCCAGCTGTGACCTCACTGAATGTTTCCCTTTGTGTCTCACAATACAAGGGAGCAGTCATAGCCTGTCCTCTAAAGACAACTCTCTTCGTTCACACAAAACTACAAGCACCTAATTACACACACACACACACACACACACACACACACACACACACACACACACACACACACACACACACACACACACACACACACACACACACACACACACACACCCTTCACTCAAAAATTCAAAATTTTCCTCACTGAACTTTTCCTCACTGAAACTCAGGTGTCTGAGGCAAATGACAGTAGCACCTTCTCTGTTCCCTCCTACTTTCCCTATCCTCATTTTCAGTCCAAAGCTGGATGTTGCGTTTATGTGCGCAACGACTTAACCTGCTCTAGTGCCCACGCTCTTGAATCTTCCGAGTTTTCAACCATCTGGCTACGACTACAGAGTAACTCTCAAACTAAATTTATCTGTGCTGTATACCTCTCACCTAACCCCTCTGACTAAAAGAAATTCTTTGACCACTTATCTTCCAAAATGGGGCACATTCTGACTCTCTTCCCTTTTGCAGATATCTCCATTCTTGGAGACTTCAATGTTCACCACCAGCTTTGGCTTTCCTCTCCTTTCACTGACCATCCTGGTGAATTAGCCCTCAACTTTGCTATCCTCCACGACTCAGAGCAATTGGTGCAACACCCGACTCGTATTTCTGACCGTCTTGGAGATACGCCCAACATTCTTGAACTTTTCCTACCTTCTAATCCTTCTGCTTATGCTGTTACCCTCTCTTCTCTGTTGGACTCGTCTCTGCGTGTCAAGCGCATAACAGAGGCGATAATGTCTGGCATGGAGGCGTACATTCCTTACTCTTTTTCTCGACCTAAATCTCCCAAATCTTGGTTTAACACAGCATGTTCTCGTGCTAGACATGATAGAGAGGTGGCCCACAAAAGGTACTTCCATCACCAGAATCTTATGCACTTTATATTTCTGCCCGGAGCCATGCCAAGTCTGTTCTCCAACTAGCCAAAAACTCCTTCATTAATACAAAGTGTCAAAATCTTTCAAGATCTAACTCCCCTCGTGACTTCTGGCGTCTAGCTAAAAGCATCTCCAATAACTTTGCTTCTTCTTTCCCTCCTTTTATTCAACCAGATGGCACCACTGCTATCACATCTATCTCTAAAGCTAAATTCCGCTCAAACCTTTGCTAAAAACACTACCTTGGAAGATTCAGGGCTTGTTCCTCCCTCTCCTCCATCCTCTGACTACTTCATGCTTCCTATTAAAATTCTTCGCAATGATGTTTTCCATGCTTTCGCTGGCCTAAACCCTCGGAAGGCTTATGGACCTGATGGGGTTCCTCCTATTGTTCTCCAAAACTGTGCCTCCGTGCTTGCACCTTGCCTAGTCAAACCCTCTCATCTCTGTCTGTCAACATCTACCTTTCCTTTTTGTTGGAAGTTTGCCTACGTTCATTCTGTTCCTAAAAAAGGGTGGCCATTCTAATCCCTCAAACTACCGTCCTATCTAAAATTTTTGAATCTATTCTCAACAGGAAGATTCTTGAACATCTATTTCTTCACAACCTTCTATCTGATCGCCAGTATGGATTCCGTCAAGGCCACTCTACTGGTGATCTTCTAGCTTTCCTTACCGAGTCTTGGTCATCCTCTTTTAAAGATTTTGGTGAAGCTTTTGCTGTTGTCTTAGACATATCAAAAGCTTTTGATCGAGTCTGTCACAAAGCTTTGATTTCCAAACTACCCTTCTATGGCTTCTATTCTTCTCTCTGTAACTTTATCTCAAGTTTCCTTTTTGACCATTCTATTTCTGCTGTGGTAGAGGGTCACTGTTCTTCTCCTAAATCTATTAACAGTAGTGTTCCTCAGGGTTCTGTACTGTCACCCACTCTCTTCCTATTATTCATCAATGATTTCCTAAACCAAACTTCTTGTCCTATCCACTTGTACACTGATGATACTACCCTGCACTTTTCACGTCTTTCCCTAGATGGCCAACCCTTCAGGAAATAAACATTTCACGCAGGGAAGCCATAGAACGCCTGACTTCTGATCTCTCTAAAATTTCTGATTGAGGTAGAACAAACTTGGTATTGTTCAATGCCTCAAAAACTCAATTCCTCCATCCATCAACTTGACACAACCTTCCAGACAACTATCCCCTCTTCAGTGACACTCAGTTGACCCCCTCTTCTACAATGAAAATCCTCGGTCTATCCTTTTCTTATAATCTAAACTGGAAATTTCACATCTCATCTTTAGCTAAAACAGCTTCAATGAAGTTAGGGGTTCTGAGATGTCTCCGCCAGTTTTTCTCACCTTCCCAGCTGCTAACTCTGTACAAGCTGCTTGTACAGAGTTGTATCCGTCCATGTAAGGAATATGCTTCACATGTCTGGGGGGATTCCATTCATACTCGTAACCCTCCTCTAGACAGGGTGGAATCAAAAGCTTTTCGTCTCATCAACTTCTCTCTTCTAACTGAATGTCTTCAGCCTCTTTCTCATCGCCGCAATGAAGCATCTCCAGCTATTTTCTACCGATATTTTAATGTTAACTTCTCTTCTGATCTTGTTAACTGTAAGCTTCCCCTCCTCCCGCGGCCTCGCTGCACAAGACTTTCTTCTTTCTCTCACCCCTATTCTGTCCACCTCTCTAATGCAAGAGTTAACCAGTATTCTCAGTCATTCATCCCTTTCTTTGATAAACTCTGGAACTCCCTGCCTGCTTCTGTATTCCCACCTCCCTCTGGCTTGAATTCCTTCAAGAGGGAGGTTTCAAGACACAAATCATTCAATTTTTGACCATCGCTTCGGACCCTATTTGGTGACCAGCATCTCAGTGAGCTTTTTTTTTTTTTTTACTGGATTTTTATTGCCCTTGGCTGGTGTTCCTTCTACATAAAACACACACACACACACACACACACACACACACACACACACAGAGAGAGAGAGAGAGAGAGAGAGAGAGAGAGAGAGAGAGAGAGAGAGAGAGAGAGAGAGAGAGAGAGAGAGAGAGAGAGAGAGAGAGAGAGAGAGAGAGAGAGAGAGAGAGAGAGAGAGAGAGAGAGAGAGAGAGAGAGAGAGAGAGAGAATATGTAGGGAGGAGGGAGGGGGAGGAGGGTAAGTGGGCAAGGAATGAACAAGGGGAGGGCGGGGAACTGTATCCCCCCTTTACTATTTCCCCTCCCTGTTGGAGGGGCTATAGGATGAAGAGAAGGATAGGGGGATATGGAAGATAAGGGAAGGACCATAGGGGGGAAAACTATGATGTAAGGCTCTGCAAATGAGATTTCCTCATTCTGGAGAAAGGGTGCGGCATGATGTAGCTCATTTATGTGACCGGTGGGAACAGGGGAGGTGGGAGGATCAATAGATGCTCAACGACATATACGGAGTCTATGAAGACAAGTCAAAACAGAGTATGGGATTGCTCAACAGCAAGTCAAAGCAGCATATAGGATTACCCAAAAACAAACTAAAACTGGATATGGGACTGCTCAGCAACAATTAAAATAGAATCCAGCCATGATGCCTACGTAGGTGTCGCTGTATATTCCACTGATGCTTCATGACGCCTTCGTAGGAGGAATGGTATCGAAAGGGTTAAAATCCCTGAGCTGACGTGTGGCTTTAGCTAAAAATAAGGGTAGAAAGGCTGCTTCATCAGGTACGGAACTGTCTGTACATATACATAAAAATTGTCAAAGTAGTCAAGCCTGACCCGTTCATTTCCTGTACAGTACAAATTAACACAGGCTTTGTCCAACTGAACCAACCTGTATCAGGATGATTTTAAAAAAGTCCCTGTCCTACAGATAACATTTCAAATCTCTAGACTACTTTTTAATTGCTTATTTAAGCTGATTTACATATAAATATGAAGAAAAAACGAAAATAAACCCCAGAAACCAATAAAACAAACAAAAAATAAATAAAACACAAAAAAGCAACCATAAAATATAAAAAAAAGAGTATTTTTTTTTTTTTTTTTAATCCTGTGGGAGAGGAGGAGTTTTCCTATTTTTCGTCCTCCTCCTCGCTCCAGTAACGAAGATCACAGCAGTAGAGTAGTCCGTCAAACCAATAACATCGTTAAAATCCAACTTGCTTTCTGTTGCCTGCTGCTCCCATGTTCCTGTTGTGTTTCTGAACAAAGCATATATTTCCCAACACAAAACAAAACAAATCACCGGCAGGAAGGACCACCACCACCACCACCACCACCACCAGCACTACCCTTCCAACTAAGTACCCTGGAAAATCAACTTTCGCAGCATAAAAACCGAAACACAAACACTCGAGTGCAATCAGAAGGAACATAAAACATGACTCTGTTCAAAGGTATTAAAGATTACGTGAGGGAGTCCCGAGTGATCACCCTGAGAGAGAGAGAGAGAGAGAGAGAGAGAGAGAGAGAGAGAGAGAGAGAGAGAGAGAGAGAGAGAGAGAGAGAGAGAGAGAGAGAGAGAGAGAGAGAGAGAGAGAGAGAGAGAGAGAGAGAGAGAGAGAAGGGAATTACAAACTGAAACAAAAGGGAGAGGAAGAGAGAGAGAGGGACGGAGGGGAGAGGTTGAGATAGATAGTGCAGGCAGGAGTGAGGAGAGGAGGAAGGAGAACGAAAGGGGAAGAAGGAGAAAAGAAAGACGGGAGGGAGGGAGGGAGGGAGGGAGAGAAGATTAGTTTGGAAATGGGGAAGACAAAAAGAAAGGAAAGGGAACGGAGGGGGGTAACACAAAAGGAAGGTAGGGATGAACTAAGAAAGTGAGGAATAATGAGAAAAGAACGGGAGACGATGGAAGGGAAGTGAGAAGAAAAGTTGGGAGAGGAAGAATGGATGGGGAAAGAGAAGGACGAATAGAGAAATACGTAAGAAAGACATAATGGCAAAGGCGATAAAGACAAGAAGCGTGGAGGAAGGGAAGGAAGAAAGGACGGAGCGGAGAGGAGTTTCAGATAAAGGAAAGAGGATACAGAAGCCTCGCAAAGTACAAAGATCGATGAATAAAGAAATCAATAAAAGATGGTGAAGAGCCAAAGATTAAAGGAAGAAAGGAAAGAAGGAATGAAGGAGGGAAAGTGGGAAGGAGGGAAGGAAAGTGGGAGATAGCTAGGAAGAAGGAAGGAAGGAGGAGGCAAGAGGAAGAGGGAGAGAGAGAGAGATAAGAGTAAGGAAATAAGGACAAGATCAGACGAAGAACAGAGAAGAAAGTATCTCAATATTCCTTACGAGACGGATATGGTGAGGCTCAGGAGACTGGGGCCGCTTGTGACGGTGGTGTTAGTAGGAGGAGGAGGAGGAGGAGGAGGAGAGGAAGAGAAGGAGGATAGATTGATAGACATTTGGCGCTGCACAAGGAAGAGGAGAAAAGAAAAGTAAGGGAAAGAGGAGAGAAAAAAAACAAAAGTTGAACAAATAGGACGGAAGAGTGACTGAGGAGAAAATTATGGAGGTGAGAGAGAGAGGGAGGGAAGGAGAGAGGGATGGAGGGAGGGAGGGAGGGAGGTTAATTAAAACGAGGTATTAATTATGCCTCTTCCAGAAAACTGTGGAGCAGCCTGCCTTTCATTTTTTTCTCATTTCTACATAAACTCCCCCGTAACGGAAGGAAATTAAGCGTTCAACGTTCTTTTTTCTTCTTCTTTTTTAACATTAATTTTGCATCACTGCCACACCAAATACAGAACAGGGAGGAAGAACAAACAGCAGCAGACCCACTGACCGTCGCGATGAGTGTGGATGATCGTGGCAAGCTATACAATGTGTTATCATAAGTGATTAGCGCCTTCAGTTCTTTATCTTTGCTTAGATGTGCTGAGATGTGTCTGATTTCCGTCGGTTTCTCTATCCATTTTAATTCCTTTACTTTCTTGTCTCTCTCTCTCTCTCTCTCTCTCTCTCTCTCTCTCTCTCTCTCTCTCTCTCTCTCTCTCTCTCTCTCTCTCACCTTCCCTGGTAAGCAAAGAGAGGAGTACCAGACATTTTCAAGATCGACACGGCATCTTTACTTGCTCACACAGAAGCCTCTTGCTGCCTGCGTATACTTGAGAGAGAGAGAGAGAGAGAGAGAGAGAGAGAGAGAGAGAGAGAGAGAGAGAGAGAGAGAGAGAGAGAGAGAGAGAGAGAGAGAGAGAGAGAGAGAGAGAGAGAGAGAGAGAGAGAGAGAGGGAGGGAGGGAGGGAGGGAGGGAGGGAGGGAGGGAGGGAGAGAGAGAGAGAGAGAGAGAGAGAGAGAGAGAGAGAGAGAGAGAGAGAGAGAGAGAGAGAGAGAGAGAGAGAGAGAGAGAGAGAGAGAGAGAGAGAGAGAGAGAGAGAGAGAGAGAGAGAGAGAGAGAGAGAGAGAGAGAGAGAGAGAGAGAGAGAAAAAATGTAACAGGAGAGAAAAAAAGAAAAAAAAAGAAATAATATAAAAAGCAGAAACAACTGACTGAACCAGCTGTAAACGAAACACTAGGAGAGAGGGAGAGCAGCTGATGGGTGGGTGGGGAGGAGCCTTCAACTTTACTACCTTACATCTTGATATTTCATTGTGTAACTTTCCACAAACAGTCTCGTGTGGACTAACAGATCCGCTAGCGTTTGTTCTTCCATTGTGTTCCTTCGTGATGAGGTAAATTTAGGTCAGATTCAGTTAGGTTAGGTTGATGGTGAGTGTGATAGCCAGGAATGCTTTGGTCATGCTTAGGTACGCTGGGTAATGTTGATGAATGATAAATGAGGTGTATACACATTCTCTCTCTCTCTCTCTCTCTCTCTCTCTCTCTCTCTCTCTCTCTCTCTCTCTCTCTCTCTCTCTCTCTCTCTCTCTCTCTCTCTCTCTCTCTCTCTCTCTCTATGTAATCATAGCTACGGCTCGACTTTTCTTGAAACCTGACACACCTTCGTTTTCTGTCCACTTACTCGTATTCTCTTCTCCTCCTCTTCCTCCTCCTTCTCGTCCTCCTCCTCCTCCTCCTCCTCCTCCTCCTCCTCCTCCTCCTCCTCCTCCTCCTCCTCCTCCTCCTCCTCCTCCTCCTCCTCCTCCTCCTCTTCCTCCTCCTCCTCCTTCTCCACCACCACCACCACCACCACCACCACCACCACCACCACTACCATTTCCTCTTCCTTTCTTCCACGCCCTACTTCTTTCCCTTTTCCTTCTGCCCCACAATTTTTCACTTTCGCCATACGCCTAAAAGCCATCGCGGCCGAGAAA
>NC_087154.1:11555744-11560744 GCF_035594125.1 Scylla paramamosain
TATAAATGAAGAAAAGGAAAAATTAAGAAAGCGAAAAATGGAGAAAACACACACACACACACACACACACACACACACACACACACACACACACACACACACACACACACACACACGGAATATAGATAAAGAATAATAAGAAAAAGATGAGGAAGAAAAGAAGAAGAAGAAGAAGAAGAAGAAGAAGAAGAAGAAGAAGAAGAAGAAGAAGAAGAAGAAGAAGAAGAAGAAGAAGAAGAAGAAAACACACACACACACACACACACACACACACACACACACACACACACACACGAGATATAGACAATGAATAAAAAGAAAAGAAGGAGAAGGAGAAGAAGAAAAAAAAAGTGAAAGAAAAAAAAAAAAGAGGGGAAGAAGGACAACAAAAGAACATGAATCTATAGAAGAAAAGAACCAACAATGTGAGCTGAGATGCGAAAAAAACGAAAAAGAAAAAAAAAAAAAAAGTCACTGCTATTCTTTAAAATCTTGATAAACGCGTTGAGACCACCAGACCTCCCCGGCGCGAACAGCCAGGCCTACCTCCTCCCGCCCTGATATGCCGGTGACAAAGCGCCCCTCGCTGGACAGGTGGCGTTAATTTACGATGCTTGTTACACCCTCCCGGTTCCTCCCGTTTCTCGAGCGCCCTGCCCCAATTAAGCAACCCTCAAACCCCATCTCACCTGCCCTATCTAGTTCCCTACCCATCTATCTCTTCTCACGTTCATCTTTTTTTTTACCGTTCTTTTTTTTTTCTCCTTATTCTTCTTCATCTTCTTCATTGCGACTTCTTTCTCCATCTGCCATGTTTATTATCTTCCTTCCTTCTTTCTTTTCTTACTGATTTTTTTTATTTTTTATGTAGGAAGGACACTGGCCAAGGGCAACAAAAATCTAATAAAAAAAATGCCCACTGAAATGCCAGTCCCATAAAAGGGTCAAAGCAGTGGTCAAGAATTGGTGGATAAGTGTCTTGAAACCTCCCTCTTGAAGGAATTCAAGTCATAGTAAGGTGGAAATACAGAAGCAGGCAGGGAGTTCCAGAGTTTACCAGAGAAAGGGATGAATGATTGAGAATACTGGTTAACTCTTGCGTTAGAGAGGTGGACAGAATAGGGGTGAGAGAAAGAAGAAAGTCTTGTGCAGCGAGGCCGCGGAAGGAGGGGAGGCATGCAGTTAGCAAGATCAGAAGACCAGTTAGCATGAAAATAGCGGTAGAAGACAGCTAGATATGCAACATTGCGGCGGTGAGAGAGAGGCTGAAGACAGTCAGTTAGAGGAGAAGAGTTGATGAGACGAAAAGCTTTTGATTCCACCCTGTCTAGAAGAACAGTATGAGTGGAACCCCCCCAGACATGTGAAGCATACTCCATACATGGACGGATAAGGCCCTTGTACAGAGTTAGCAGCTGGGGAGGTGAGAAAAACTGGCGGAGACGTCTCAGAACACCTAACTTCATAGAAGCTGTTTTAGCTAGAGATGAGATGTGAAGTTTCCAGTTCAGATTATAAGTAAAGGACAGACCGAGGATGTTCAGTGTAGAAGAGGGGGACAGTTGAGTGTCATTGAAGAAGAGGGGATAGTCGTCTGGAAGGTTGTGTCGAGTTGATAGATGGAGGAATTGAGTTTTTGAGGCACTGAACAATACCAAGTTTGCTCTGCCCCAATCAGAAATTTTAGAAAGATCAGAAGTCAGGCGTTCTGTGGCTTCCCTGCGTGATATGTTTACCTCCTGAAGGGTTGGACGTCTATGAAAAGACGTGGAAAAGTACAGGGTGGTATCATCAGCGTAGGAGTGGATAGGGCAAGAAGTTTGGTTTAGATCATTAATGAATAATAAGAAGAGAGTGGGTGACAGGACAGAACCCTGAGGAACACCACTGTTAATAGATTTAGGAGAAGAACAGTGACCGTCTACCACAGCAGCAATAGAACGGTCAGAAAGAAAACTTGAGATGAAGTTACAGAGAGAAGGATAGAAACCGTAGGAGGGTAGTTTGGAAATCAAAGCTTTGTGCCAGACTCTATCAAAAGCTTTTGATATGTCCAAGGCAACAGCAAAAGTTTCACCAAAATCTCTAAAAGAGGATGACCAAGACTCAGTAAGGAAAGCCAGAAGATCACCAGTACAGCGGCCTTGACGGAACCCATACTGGCGATCAGATAGAAGGTTGTGAAGTGATAGATGTTTAAGAATCTTCCTGTTGAGGATAGATTCAAAAACTTTAGATGAGCAGGAAATTAAAGCAATAGGACGGTAGTTTGAGGGATTAGAACGGTCACCCTTTTTAGGAACAGGTTGAATGTAGGCAAACTTCCAGCAAGAAGGAAAGGTAGATGTTGACAGACAGAGCTGAAAGAGTTTGACTAGGCAAGGTGCAAGCACTTAGGCACAGTTTCGGAGAACAATAGGAGGGACCCCATCAGGTCCATAAGACTTCCGAGGGTTTAGGCCAGCGAGGGCATGGAAAACATCATTGCGAAGAATTTTAATACGTGGCATGAAGTAGTCAGAGGGTGGAGGAGAGGGAGGAACAAGCCCAGAATCGTCCAAGGTAGGGTTTTTAGCAAAGGTTTGAGCAAAGAATTCAGCTTTAGAAATAGATGTGATAGCAGTGGTGCCATCTGGTTGAAGTAGAGGAGGGAAAGAAGAAGAAGCAAAGTTATTGGAGATATTTTTGGCTAGATGCCAGAAATCACGAGGGGAGTTAGATCTTGAAAGGTTTTGACATTTTCTATTAATGAAGGAGATTTTGGCTAGTTGGAGAACAGACTTGGCATGGTTCCGGGCAGAAATATAAAGTGCATGAGATTCTGGTGATGGAAGGCTTAAGTACCTTTTGTGGGCCACCTCTCTATCATGTATAGCACAAGAACAAGCTGTGTTGAACCAAGGTTTGGAAGGTTTAGGTGGAGAAAAAGAGTGAGGAATGTACACCTCCATGCCAGACACTATAACCTCTGTTATGCGCTCAGCACACAAAGACGGGTCTCTAACATGGAAGCAGTAGTCATTCCAAGGAAAATCAGCAAAATACCTCCTCAGGTCCCCCCAACTAGCAGAGGCAAAACGCCAGAGGCACCTTCGCTCAGGGGGGTCCTGAGGAGGGATTGGAGTGATAGGACAAGATAAAGATATGAGATTATGATCGGAGGAGCCCAACGGAGAAGAAAGGGTGACAGCATAAGCAGAAGGATTAGAGGTCAGGAAAAGGTCAAGAATGTTGGGTGTATCTCCAAGACGGTCAGGAATACGAGTAGGGTGTTGCACCAATTGCTCTAGGTCATGGAGGATAGCAAAGTTGTAGGCTAGTTCACCAGGATGGTCAGTGAAGGGAGAGGAAAGCCAAAGCTGGTGGTGAACATTGAAGTCTCCAAGAATGGAGATCTCTGCAAAAGGGAAGAGGGTCAGAATGTGCTCCACTTTGGAAGTTAAGTAGTCAAAGAATTTCTTATAGTCAGAGGAGTTAGGAGAGAGGTATACAGCACAGATAAATTTAGTATGAGAGTGACTCTGTAGTCGTAGCCAGATGGTGGAAAACTCGGAAGATTCAAGAGCGTGGGCACGAGAGCAGGTTAAGTCATTGCGCACATAAACGCAGCATCCAGCTTTGGATCGAAAATGAGGATAGAGAAAGTAGGAGTGAACAGAAAAGGGGCTACTGTCAGTTGCCTCAGACACCTGAGTTTCAGTGAGGAAAAGAAGATGAGGTTTAGAAGAGGAGAGGTGGTGTTCTACAGATTGAAAATTAGATCTTAGACCGCGAATGTTGCAGAAGTTAATGAAGAAAAAGTTGAGGGGGGTGTCAAGACACTTAGGGTCGTCGACAGAAAGGCAGTCCGACCTGGGGACATTTATGGTCCCCTCCCCAGATGGGGACTCCGAGGCTGGTGTAGGAGTCGCCATGATGATTTTAAAATTTTTGAGTGAAGGGTATGTGTGTTATTAGGTGCTTGTAGTTTTGTGTGGAGGAAGAGAGTTGTCTTTAGAGGGCCGGCTGTGACTGCTCCCTTGTGTTGTGAGACACAAAGGGAAACGTTCAGTGAGGTCACAGCTGGGTTTAATGATAAGTTCACAGCACCCCCTGAACAGTGTTTTAGACCTCACTGGGAGTAATTATCGTTTCGGCAGGTGTCTACTGCCTCCTCCTGAGGCAGTAGATTATTCACTCTCTTGTGTTCTTTCCATTCGTTCCTTCATTTTTTTCGTTCTTTTCCTAGTCTTTCTCCTTCGTTGTGCATCTTCCTTCATCCTCTGCCATCTTATTTATTTTCTTTCCTTCTCTTATTGTTCTTTAGTTATTATTTCTTTACTCTATCATTTTCTTGATTTTTCTTGGTTCTTTTGCTAATATTTTCCTTCCTTACTACATTTTCCTTCAGTCTGTGCTATGTTCCCTATCTTCTTTCCTTCTCTGAATGTTCTTTAGCCATTAATCCTTCACCCTCTCCTCTGTTCTTTCCCTTCCTTCCTTCAACTTTTGTTCTTTTTCTAATCTTTCTTCTTCACTGCACCTTCCTGCACTCCTTTTCATATTCATTTCCTTCTTATCTCCTTTATTGCTCTTTTTGTCAATTATCCTTCAATATCTGCTGTGTACCTTTTCTTCCTTCTTTCCCTCCCTGTCTTCTCTTTTTTCCTGTCTTCCCTTCCCTCTCCGCCATGTTCCTTCTCTTGTCTTCCTTCCTTCTCTCCCTGTCCTTTCACCAACCCTCCTTCATTCATTCACTCTGTGCCATATTCCCTCTCTCTTCCATTCTTCCCTCACTGTTCTGTTGCCAATCTTCCTCCCTTACTGCATATTCCTTCACCCTCTCCCATACTTCCTCAGCGCCGCACTCTCATTCTTTTCTCCTCGCCGCCTCTCTCACTCTATCTCCATCACTCTCCTCCCCTTACTGCCTCTCACGCGCCCATATTCCCTCGCTTCCTCTTCCTTTCTCGCCCTCTCTCACTCTCCCTCCCGCTGCTTCTCCCCACAGCCTCCTAAAC
>NC_087154.1:11563244-11583244 GCF_035594125.1 Scylla paramamosain
CACACACACAAATAGTTCTCTTCCTCTATTCAGGTCTTAAATCCCGCTGAAGTTGACTTTCTCTAACATTCTGCCTCGCCTCTTTAAGTCCGTGTCTGGGCAAACGGCTGCTTTTAGTGGTAAAAAGCCTCGTGAAGGAAATTGTTTGCATTAGCCTGTGTGTGTGTGTGTGTGTGTGTGTGTGTGTGTGTGTGTGTGTGTGTGTGTGTGTGTGTGTGTGTGTGTGTGTGTGTGTGTGTGTGTGTGTGTGTGTGTGTGTGTGTGTGTGTGTGTGTGTGTGTGTGTGTGTGTGTGTGTGTGTGTGTGTGTGTGTGTGTGTGTGTGTGTGTGTGTGTGTGTGTGTGTGTGTGTGTGTGTGTGTGTGTGTGTGTGTGTGTGTGTGTGTGTGTCTGCCCTTGCCTTGGAACGAAACCAAACTGAGATTAACATATTTCAACATTTCAACATTTCTCGCCTAAAAATGTAGAAAGGAGTAAAGGTACGATTCTCCTTTTAATTTCGTGCGTGTGTGCGTGCATCCCTGTGTGTGTGTGTGTGTGTGTGTGTGTGTGTGTGTGTGTGTGTGTGTGTGTGTGTGTGTGTGTGTGTGTGTGTGTGTGTGTGTGTGTGTGTGTGTGTGTGTGTGTGTGTGTGTGTGTGTGTGTGTGTGTGTGTGTGTGTGTGTGTGTGTACCTGTAACGGGGAGGGATGTGGTAAGTTCAGATTCAAATACTAATACGTGGATAAGAAATCAAATATGTTTTTGATTTCTTATCCACGTATTAGTATTTGAATCTGAACTTACCACATCCTTCCCGTTACAGGTACACACACACACACACACACACACACACACACACACACACACACACACACACACACACACACACACACACACACAGGGATGCAGGTGTGTGTGTGTGTGTGTGTGTGTGTGTGTGTGTGTGTGTGTGTGTGTGTGTGTGTGTGTGTGTGTGTGTGTGTGTGTGTGTGTGTGTGTGTGTGTGTGTGTGTGTGTGTGTGTGTGTGTGTGTGTGTGTACCTGTAACGGGGAGGGATGTGGTAAGTTCAGATTCAAATACTAATACGTGGATAAGAAATCAAAAACATATTTCAGTGTTCACATTTATACTGAAAGATTAGATTGTAGTGTATTTTGCAACTGGATCCACTTGATGCTTGAAAATCCTAAATATTATGTTCACTCGTATTAGTAAGAAGAAACAGTAGCAACTCTCTGTGTACCTCAAGCCAACACTAGGATCTTCAGACAGTTTTTTCTGAGGAACGTGACAAGCGCAGAGATATAGTAAACTTTCTGAATAAATTGTGCAATTTTTGGCATGACAGTGTTCGTCAAATTGTTTAATAATATCGGCTTAGATGGACGATTTATTTATTTATTTATCTATTTTTATTAACAAGGTGCTAGTTACATTAAATAGGTTTTGTAGTCATGTTGAAGCTGCCAGGCATTTTGCTTTTAAAAGTAAAGGAAAACTGAATTATATAGATCACAACTAACCCATGTCAAGTGTGAGCAAGAACTGGAAAGATTTTTAAAAGTTATTCCCATGGTTTTTTTTTCCTAAAGGAGATAATCTGGGTATCAGACAGGATAAAAATATAATGTAAGTACACTGTGTAATATGTTACGCAGCATTGCCACCACGATCACTGAGACAACAGAGTAGCGAGGCCAGGCTAGAGTACAAGCAGTGTGCAGGCGTAACTAGCACGACACGAGTACATACACAGCTTTAACAGGATGGATTATGAAGGATTAAGGGCACATCTGGAAGGATTCATTGGGAGTGTCTGGACAAGGGTAGGAAGAGCCCAAGGGAACAAAGGATCAGACCCCATGTCAGAGGCAGGATGAGCGTGCAGGGGCGCACCACACGCTGGTTAATGAGATACTTAGCGAAGGTATATTCCCTGTAAAATGTAAAGCTCTCTTAAAAAGATGGATTAGAACATAAAATGGAAATGGAGAGAGAAATTTTGAGAGATGAGCACGTCGGCAGTCGTGTGTGGAATAGGTGTGTAAAATTTGTTATAAAAATTAGAAAAGTTACGGAGGATGGAAAAAGAATTACGAAGTGAAATAACAAGGGAGGCTAAATTCAATTCAAGGTAATTTATTGTAGAAGACAAAGACGAGGAATAAAAAATGTGTCCCCCCCAAGAAAAAAAAAAGAGCTAGTGATGAATTCATAAACTACCGGGAGAACAGGAACAGGTGAAGTGTTAAACCGATACTTTCTGTCAACACTACACAAAGAGCAGAGGCGGATAAAGAACAGCGGAACAGACAAGATGAGAAATAAAATAAAATAAAATAAAAAAGCCAGAATCATAGAGACAGTCCTGAAGAGAGAGATGGGCTCCAAGAATCCAAATTAAGAAATGTCACCATGATTAAGGAGACAGTCATTAGGAGAAAGAAAGGCTCCAGAAATCAGAATCTCCAAGGTAAAATTTTAAAATGGAAATTTTGAATTGTATAAATCTATAACTAACGATGAAACAATGCACAAATTAAAACAGACAGACATGGCACCTGTAATAAAAGGTGAAGTATCATTAATGACTAATTATCACCCAATTATTCTGACATCTGCTGCAGCTAAAACGTTCGAGTCCATTAAAACAAGAATTACTCGTCATTATAAAGAGGTATCAATTAATTTGTAAATTATAGCATTTGTTCACGAAGGGCCAATCATGCCTCATTAACACTGTGCTATAAGAATGTGTGCGAACCAGCAGATAATGAACCTGACCTGTCATGAGAATTATAAGCCTTAGCGGATCACCTCAAGAATGGCCTTCAGAGGCCATTCCTGCAATAAGTCTTGCGTCACCTGATGACATCCTAACGCCACTTATCATTACGCAGAGTAGGAAGTTAGGAGTTTATTAAGTGGATTAGATATAATTAAGATGAGGAACTTATTTAGTGGAGTTAGATGTAATTAAGGTGAGGAGGTTATTAAATGGAGTAAGATTTAGTTCTCAGACGTCCTTCACAATGGCATGGCGGTGCTTCAGATGATCTACCTCACCTGCACACTTTACACAGACTCACTCTGTTGGACGTTAATGGAGCGATGACCTCATGCACAATAATCGACTATCCTGTGACAACAAAGGAAGGTGGCTAAGGGAATCAATAATCTCCAGCAATATGATGCCAGGGAATGTGAAGACAGCTTACGTAAATTCAGTATGGCATTGAGTGCTCTGAAGGGCAAGATAACTAAATCCTTGTACTCGCTCTTGTACTGAAACCCAAATAGCATCCTGCATTCAAAATCAAGTCTGTGTGTGTGTGTGTGTGTGTGTGTGTGTGTGTGTGTGTGTGTGTGTGTGTATTTACCTACTTCTACAGGACACGACCAGAACTAAACTCGAGTGGTCCTGTCTCTCTCTTTATACCTGTTCAGTTTCATCTTTTTTTTTTTTTTTTGACGCACACTCCTTGCCTACATCGTCTCTCCTCGTCAGAATCAGATACCTCTATTAAGATGACGGAAACTATTTTTTTTATATCTCACTGAAGCATCTCTCCTTTCTCAAGTATGTATACGTTTATGCGTGTGTGTGTGTGTGTGTGTGTGTGTGTGTGTGTGTGTGTGTGTGTGTGTGTGTGTGTGTGTGTGTGTGTGTGTGTGTGTGTGTGTGTGTGTGTGTGTGTGTGTGTGTGTGTGTGTGTGTGTGTGTGTGTGTCGAGAGATGAAGCATTACGGTACAGTCTCGATCAATATCACACAGGCGAAGGTCGTGACAGCAGGTGCGTGATTAGGTTTCCTTTCCAACCTAACTTTCCCTGCGACACACACACACACACACACACACACTCTCTCTCTCTCTCTCTCTCTCTCTCTCTCTCTCTCTCTCTCTCTCTCTCTCTCTCTCTCTGTCTGACATAATTGGCCTTCGATCACTGCTACTTCTCTTCTCTCTCTCTCTCTCTCTCTCTCTCTCTCTCTCTCTCTCTCTCTCTCTCTCTCTCTCTCTCTCTCTCTCTCTCTCTCTCTTTCATTACTGCGCACACTTATCTCTTATCTCCTCTCATATTTCAGTTCCTTCCTATTTCCTTCGCTCTTCTTCTTCTTCACTCTCGTCTTTGTGTTCATCTCTCCCTTCCTCTTTTCCTCTTTTCCTCCCTCTTCCTGTCCTGGTCTCTCGGTTGATAATTAGCTTTCTGTCACCCTGCCATAACGCGCGCGCGCACGCGCGCACACACACACACACACACACACACACACACACACACACACACACACACACACACACACACACACACACACACACACCTTGTCTCTCCGCTAAGATCTTGCGAGGTGGCGTCCCTTTAATGTAAGAAGAGATGGATTATATCGAGAGAGAGAGAGAGAGAGAGAGAGAGAGAGAGAGAGAGAGAGAGAGAGAGAGAGAGAGAGAGAGAGAGATGGGGAGATGGACATGGGGCGGTGTTACGAAAGAATGCCAGCGACGGAAGACATGTAAGGGATAAGAGGAAATAGGGAAGTGTATAACAGTACGTGGCGCCAACACAAGCAGTGACATTTCCGAAACGTTCAAAGATGATGAGTTGTATTGAAACGCATGAGGTCTACATGGGTTGCATGGGTCTGCAAAGATGCATGTGTTGATGTTAATGATGATGACGAGGAGGAGGAGGAGGAGGAGGAGGAGGAGGAGGAGGAGGAGGAGGAGGAGGAGGGGGAGGAGGAGGAGGAGGAGGTGAGAGAGAGAGAGAGAGAGAGAGAGAGAGAGAGAGAGAGAGAGAGAGAGAGAGAGAGAGAGAGAGAGAGAGACCAAGCCGGGAGCAGACAGAGAAAAAGACAGAGCGACTAGCAGAGACGGACAAAAATAATTATTAGGGCGCGGCGGTGGTGGCCTAATGACACAAGTTGTGGTGAGTAAAGGAAAGTTAAGAAAAGTTTAGAACGTGGAAAACGAAGCATACTAATGTTTATTTTATTTATTTTTAACTTTATTTACATAAGTCTCCGGCCTGACTGTGGAAACTTTTACTCTCTCTCTCTCTCTCTCTCTCTCTCTCTCTCTCTCTCTCTCTCTCTCTCTCTCTCTCTCTCTCTCTCTCTCTCTCTCTTTCATTCACACATACACACACACACACACACACACACACACACACACACACACACACACACACACACACGCACGAATACTCACTATGCCGTCACCACCCAGAAGACAACTGCAGTCAACTCACCTGTGAAAAGAAAAAAAACATGTTAGTTAGGAACAAAAAGCGCGCGCGCGTGTGTGTGTGTGTGTGTGTGTGTGTGTGTGTGTGTGTGTGTGTGTGTGTGTGTGATTCACCTACGGTCGTCTGGTGATCATCCAGCTGTTCCCCTACGGAAAGAGCTCATAGCTCATAGCGACCTATCTTCGGGTAGGACTGAGACCACTGACACACCACACACAGGGACAGCGAGGTCACAACCCCTCTGGTTACATCCCGTACCTACTTGCTGCTAGGTGAATAGGGGCTACACATTATAAGGCTCGCCCACTTGCGTGTGTGTGTGTGTGTGTGTGTGTGTGTGTGTGTGTGTGTGTGTGTGTGTGTGTGTGTGTGTGTGTGTGTGTGTGTGTGTGTGTGTGTGTGTGTGTGTGTGTGTGTGTGTGTGTGTGTGTGTGTGTGTGTGTGTGTGTGACAAAATTTTATTAGACACTCAACTTTCCTCCTCCAATACTGAAAGGAAGGAGGTAACAGTCTCACAAAATAGGAGTAAGCAGCACCTCCTGCTTTCCTATTTCACCAGAACGCAAACTTCCAGCGACAGATTCTCCCTTCCCCGTCCTCCTGCCCTCGTCCCCTGCAGCTGCCCTTAACACACACGTGTACTACGAGCTGCAAGTCGTGTCACACCAGATGGACACCTCACACCGAAGAAAACTTCTATCCTTGCCAATTTTTCCAATCCCACTTACACGATTCTCAGGAAAGTGATTCAAATGGGAACTTGAGAAAGGATATTTTCTTCATTTCCTTTTATTGATGAAGGCATTGTTGTATGATCATATCTTACCACATTTTTTACTAATAATCATGATAATCAATTGTTATGTATGATATATCATTGTCCTTAGAAACAAGAGGAGTTTTATAACAAGTTCCAGGAAAAAATATTATATCGTTTATTATTTTTAACGAAGGAAACTTTTATTGAGTTTTAACAATGAGAGGATTTTTTTTTTTTTTTTTTAGTTCTAATTGTTGTGTGTGCATAAACAGTAACTGTCTGGCACATGTATCCCCCTTGCTTGAGTCACGCACGGGATAGTTTAACTGAAATCAATCAATCAGCCACAGGAGACACGCATCCGGGACGCGTCACCTGCTCGTCGGCTAAGACCGGGGTCCCTCCCACTTGAAACGTTCATCACGTTCATCTGTGTTTAGTCTACCCAGGAATTGTCTCACTGGGAAATAATCTTAGTGAAGAATATTATCTCGAGAATACAATTTTATCAACAATACAATAATGCTTCAATAGCAGCACGACGTCCGCTAACAATATTCGTGCAATAAAAGCTGATAGAAAATGTAAGGAATAGTTATGAGTGGAAATCGTGGAAGGGAAGGAAGGCCAGATTTTGGGCACATCATTACACAGGCCTCCTTATCCTAAGCTGGAAATGCTCTGGCTGCTATTGTCCCGCCTCAAGCTTAATAACATGGTGTGGAGGAAGTGTGGTGAGATTTTTGAAAGACACCATGAAGAGCGAAAGAAATGAGTACGTGTAGCTTAATTTCTGTTTTTATACTATGTGTCATACTCTCATTAAGTAAGTGTCAAACTCTCATTAAATATATGAACACGTGCATCATGACACACTACACATGGGATTACCGGTGTGACAGGCGCAGTGTCGTGGGTGGGTGCGAGGCAGAAGGATGGTGATAAATGCAGCATCAGGTAATTACGGCGCCTGCTGATGGAGGTCTTGCTCGTGCATTACATTTCGTGCGAACTATTAATGATATTACTGAACGATATAGAGTTGAGCGATAAACAAGGTAACAAGGTGGCAACCAACACAACGAAATCCTGCTTTATAACACCACAAATTTGGAATAGAATAATTTTGCGTGTTTACATCTGATATATATATATATATATATATATATATATATATATATATATATATATATATATATATATATATATATATATATATATATATATATATATATATATATATATAAAAAAGAGGGGAACTTGTCATCATGAAAATTACCACGAAACTGAAATGTTGAAATAAAAGCAATGAATGGCAAATCACCGGAAATAAAGGATTATGAAAAATTGATGCGAGGTATTAACTTTAAAACGAGAGAGAGAGAGAGAGAGAGAGAGAGAGAGAGAGAGAGAGAGAGAGAGAGAGAGAGAGAGAGAGAGAGAGAGAGAGAGAGAGAGAGAGAGAGAGAGAGAGAAAGTTTAAAAAGGTAGACCAAACAGACAGGCAAAAGCAGAGACAAGACCAAACAGGAAAATAACAGGCAGAAAGAAACAAAGAGACAAACACAAGCAGAGAGAGAGAGAGAGAGAGAGAGAGAGAGAGAGAGAGAGAGAGAGAGAGAGAGAGAGAGAGAGAGAGAGAGAGAGAGAGAGAGAGAGAGAGAGAGAGAGAGAGAGAGAGAGAGAGAGAGACGGAGACAAAAATAACTAAAAAGACAGTCATATACAGAAACAAACAACAAATTAGAGAGAAACCAACAGAAACAGAGACACAAAAGGAAAAGAACGGATTAAAACGACGAACAGAAGCATAAAAAAAAAGAAAGTAAAAAATAAGGCTGCGGTAAAAGAGAGAGAGAGAGAGAAAAAAAAAGCTTGAGTTTTGTGAGAGACGTAGAAAGCGACACAGAAATAAGTCTAAAATTTTGGCGATTACACAATAGTCTATTTTTTTTTGGAATGATAGACACACACACACACACAAATATGACTGCCATGTATTGGAGCAGGAGGAGGAGGAGGAGGAGGAGGAGGAGGAGGAGGAGGAGGAGGAGGAGGAGGAGGAGGAGGAGGAGGAGGAGGAGGAGGAGGAGGAGGAAGAGGAGGAGGTGGAGAAGGAAAGGAAGGAATAGAACGAAGAGAAGGAAGAGGTTGAGATGGAATAGGAAAATAAAGAAAACAAGAGAAGGAAGAGAAGGAAGAGGAGGAGGTGAATGAACAGAAGGAAGAGGAGTCAGTAGAGCAGGAAGAGAAGGAATTAAAGGAAGAGAAGGAAGAGGTTCAGATGGAACAGGAAAAGAAAGAAAACAAAAGGAGAAGAAAGAGAAAGAAGAGAAGAAGAAGGAGAAGGTGCAGAAAGAACAAGAGAAGGAGAAGGAGGAGGAGGAGAAGGAGAATGAGGAAAAGAAGGAAGAGGAGAAGGAGCAGGAAAAGCAGGAGGAGAAAGAGTGAGGCTGTGAGTCCCTGCACCTCCTTCACTCAGGCTAATTGGTGCCGACCCGGACTGACGGGGCGCGGCAAGTTAGCGGCGGCTGGGGTTGTCTGCGGCACCGGCAGGGCGAGAGGGCGCTAAATGGGGCGTCTGCTGCCTGCTGGGGACGGCCGGGCACACCAGGGCGCCTTTAACTTCTTGTGGCAGCGAGCGGGCGGTGGTGCTGGTGGTGGCGGTGGCGATAGTGGTAACGGTGGTGGTGGTGATGATGTCAGGAGAGGCGGTGATGGTTCGTGGTGGTGCATGGTGGTTGTGGAGAGCGGTGATGGTGTTGGTGGTGCTTGTGGTTACGGTGGTGGTAGTGAAAGTGGTGGTGGCGGCGGCGGCGGCTTCTATGTGTGGGTGGAGGAGGCGGGTCGGAGCGTATAAGTGAAATGTAGCGGAAAGCGAGTTTTTAAAGTTCCGTGAGCCGGCACGCTCAAACACATCCACCAACACACGCACACACATTCAACCACCCACCTCCCCTCCCCACCCTCACACACACACATACACACTTCACAAGAATTACATAAAAAGAAGAAAAGAAAAAGAAAGCAATCTTACAGTACAAAACGCAACAGAACTCAATCACACATATACAACACGTAAGAAAAAACAAGAACACCAAAACAAAACAGTGCTTCCCTTTTTTGAGGACTGAAAAATCACGCCAGGGACAAGAAACAAAACCTGCGGGGGAAACACAAATTCACAGAGAGCAGGAGAGAGAGAGAGAGAGAGAGAGAGAGAGAGAGAGAGAGAGAGAGAGAGAGAGAGAGAGTAGGGTCGAAGAGCTGAAAATTTCAGGAAGGCATTGCGGAGAACCGGATCCCCTTGCCTAGTCTCGGACGGAAAACGGGAAACTTTGGAAAGGTCACATCAAGAGTTGTAATTAAAGAAGAATTCCTGAAATATAAGTCTGTGAAAGCACTCGACAAGATAGAGGAGGAGAAATGGCGAAAGACTCGAGAAGAAGAAGAAGAAGAAGAGGAAGAGGAAATAGAGGTGAAGTGCAAGAAGAGAGGAATATGGAACAGGGGAGAGGAAAACGGAGTAAGGTGGAAGATGAAGCAAAGAAATGAGTAGATAAGGAGGACGGAAAGAAGGAAAGGAGTAAAAATGTACGGGACAGAAGATGAGGACGCAGAAAGGTAGCGACGTGATAAGGACGGAAGGAAAGTGAAGGCAAAAGAGTAAATAGAGAAGTAGATAGAAAGGCAGGAAGGGAAGAAGGAAGGAAGGAAAAAAGAAAACGCAGTAAGGTGAGTGGATAGAGAGAGAGGGAGGGAAGGAAAGAAGGAAGGAATGAGAGTAAAGAATCAGTAATTGGGGGAGGTAAGGAGAGGAAGCAGTAAAGGAGGCTGGAAGAGGGAAGGAGAAGAGGAAGTACTGAGGATAAGGTGAAAGAAGGGGGATGAAGGAAAAAGGAAAGGAAGGAAGGAAGGAAGGAAGGAAGGAAGGAAGGAAGGAAGGAAGGAAGGAAGGAAGGAAGGAAGGAGCGAGAACAAGGTATGACTCTAGATGATAATATTTGCATTCAACCTCCCAACTTGATGCTCACTACTTTATTCATAACTCTCTCTCTCTCTCTCTCTCTCTCTCTCTCTCTCTCTCTCTCTCTCTCTCTCTCTCTCTCTCTCTCTCCGCACTCTTCCTCTCATTTCACTTCTCCGTTATCTTTCCTCCCTTTTCCCTCGTCTCCATAAATGCCTTCGTTCTTCCAGTTCCTTCAAATCATTGTTTTTTTTTTCTTCTTCTTTCTGCTTCCCCTCCCCCTCCCCCTCCCTCCTCCATCCCTCGTCTGCCAATAAATTCCTTCACCTTTACTTTCTCTAGGAAGATTTTTCGTGCTCTCTCTCTCTCTCTCTCTCTCTCTCTCTCTCTCTCTCTCTCTCTCTCTCTCTCTCTCTCTCTCTCTCTCTCGTTTGCGTTTTATGTTGCTTTTTCTTTTGCTTTCTTTTGTTTCAACGTTTTCTCAAACATTCTATTTCCTTTGCCTTCTTCTCTCTCTCTCTCTCTCTCTCTCTCTCTCTCTCTCTCTCTCTCTCTCTCTCTCTCTCTCTCTCTCTCTCTCTCTCTCTCTCTCTCTCTCTCTCTCTCTCTCTCTCTCTCTCTCTCGTCTGCACTTTATGTTGTGTTTTCTTTTGTTTCGACAGTTTCTTCACACATTTTATTTCCTTTGCCTTCTTTCTTCCTCTCTCTCTCTCTCTCTCTCTCTCTCTCTCTCTCTCTCTCTCTCTCTCTCTCTCTCTCTCTCTCTCTCTCTCTCTCTCTCTCTCTCATTTCCGAGGCAGTATCGACCCTCCTTCTCCTCTTCCTCCTCCTCCTCCTCTCCCGAGCGCCGCCCTTCATCAACCATCTTCATTAATCTCACCGAGGAAGCGACATTATCTCTACGCACCTCATTATTTCCCCCTTAAGGACGGGGGAAACAAAGCAAAAATATCGCTAAATGTGTCGTGTCTGCATCGGTCCACCACCACCACCACCACTACTATCACCGCCATCACCGCCATTCCCTCTCTCCTCTCCGTCACCGCCGCCCGTCATGATAAAAGGGGAGGGGGCACTTCCGCCTGGACTCTCTCTTGCTATAGGTATTTTTACTTCGCGCCCTCCATCCCTCCACCGGCCTCGCGACCCCCAGCCAGCCAGCCAGCCAACCAGCGGGGATGTCTGGGTGTCAGCTGTCACGAGGGTGGAGGAGTGACTGGGGTGAAGAGTGCTGGGGAGGGATTGTGGAGAGAGACTGTGGGGAGGGTATTGATGAAGGAGTGGAGAAGGGTGAGGGAAGGATAGATGAGGGATTGGGGAAGAAAGTGTTAGGAAGGAAACTGGAAGAGGGAAAACTGGGGAAGGACAGAGGAGGAAAATGTTGGGAAAGAAACTGGGAGAGATACTGGGAAAGGAGTGGGAGAAGATGCAGGAAGAATTGAGAATGACTGTGGAAGGGACAGAGTAACGTGGTGCTGAGGGAAGAGCGAAGGATAACTGGGACTAGAGAAAGGAGACTGGGAAAGGAGAGATTGAGAATAGGTAGACTGGAAAAGAGGAGCGATTGGGGATAGGAAGGGACTGAAGAGGGTGGTATTACGAAAGGGTGAACTGGGGAAGGTGGGGTTTAGGAAAGACGAGTTGGTAAAGTTAATTAAAGGAAGGATTAAGGTATGGGAAATTCAGAAAGAGGAGATTGGGAAAAGACTGGGAAAAGGGAATACTGGGAAAGAAGGAAGATGGAAAAGAAAATATCAGGAAAAGGGAAAGAAATATCTGTGAAGGACTGGGGAAGGAAGATTGAGAATTGGGAGTGGGAGGAGATTGGGAAATAAGGGAATACTGGAAAAAAAAGATGCCAAAAGAGAATATTGGGAAAAGGGAAAAAAAATATCTGTGAAGGACTGGGGAAGGGAGATTGGGAACGCGGTGGGCTGGGGGAGGAGGGAGGGAAGCAAACAGACACGTTGCTCCTTTAGGTTGTTTACACCAAATTCGTATCTTCATTATGAGCGAGCAGACTGAAAGGAGAGGTGGTGGTGGTGGTGGTGGTGGTGGTAGTGGTGGTGGTAGTGGTGGTGGTGCTCAGGGTGATGGTGATGGTGGCAGTAAATCTCAGCTGCAACGTTGGTGGTGGTGGTGGTGGTGGTAATGATGGGTAATATGAGCCTCAGAAAAACCAGCTGAGTGATGGTGGTCGCTGCACAGAGGACAGCATCTCATTCGTCACCATCCTCATTCATTACCATCACAATATAAATAAAGGGTGAAGAATGGAAGCGCTGAATACGTGGCTGTCATCATAATACCCACTATCACCACCGTCATCATAACCACCAGTTCCGTCACTGTTGACAAACGAGGAAGCAGTAAAGGTGTGTCGTGTTTCCTGACCCACACATCATCTTCACCTTTATTGACCTGAGTTGACCCTCTCGCGCGTCCTCCCGAGAGCGGCTGAAGGAGGAAGGATCAACGGAATCTAGCGAAATGCTTCTCCCTCATAATTAGTTGATATTTTGATAATATTTTGCTAATCTAGGAAGACAGTTCGATGTAGAAATAACAAAAATGAAACAGATCATCCCAGCTAGTGAGTGAAGGCGAGATGGTAATACAATGTTACCATTCACCTTATAATTACATCACAATACAAAGCAAAGCACACACCAGACCCGTATTTTGAAACACTTCTGCAGCGCACCTCCACTATTTCAAAAGGCTCTAATTGAAGCTGTACGGGTTTTTAAGGATGATTTTATGGTTCTTGTGACAGATGAACAAAATTTCTACATTATTTAAAGAAGAAACACTCTTAAGAATCTGGCTAATAATCTCTGTGGCCCTTGAAAATAGTCGTGGTGAAAGAGCAAAGCTTTTCCGAATACGGGTGACACTCGCCTTTCAACACTCACACAACAGACCGTGCAGACCGATGCTCTCCACACTCCACAGCCCCGCTACGCTCTCGATCGCTCCTCGCTGCTCCCGCTGGCCCACCACCCTCACACACTGACGCGCCTCCCGCCTCGCCTCCTGCACCCGCTCACTTCCCCTCGCTGCCCCCGCCTGCAGTCCACATAGCACCACGCCAGCCTGTCCTCGCACGGCCTCATGCAATTCTACGGCCCCCCACATCACAAAGCACGGCCGCTGCTCTCAAGTTTCATGGGCGAGATATCCTGCATTACTGACTCACGCCTCCTTCACCCTCTCCTCTTCCTTCCATCTTCCTTCTTTTTCCTTCTTCTCCTTTTCCTTTCCTTCGTTCTTATTTTTCTTCCTCCACCTCCTCCATTTTCCTTTTCCTTCCTTTCGTTCTTCTTTCCTTCACAAGCTTTGGTTTTGTCTTCTCTTCGTTCCTCCTCCTCTTCTTCCTCTTCCTTTTCCTTCTGTTCGTTCTTCTTTTTTCGCTCTACCTTTTTCTTCCCCTCGTTCTTATTTCTCTTCCTCCTTCTTCTTCGTGTCCCTCATTTCGTTCTTCTTTTTTCTTCCCTTTGTTCTTCTTTTTCTTCCCTTTGTTCTTCCTTTCTTCCGTTTCCTTTCCTTCGTTCTTATTTTTTCTTTCTTCTCCTTTTCCTTCACTTCGTTCTTCTTTTTTTCCTGCTCTACCTTTTTCCCTTCCCTTCGTTCTTTTTCTTTTCCTCCTCCTTCTCCATATCTTTTCTTCCTTTCCCTTCTCGTCCTCGTTCTCTTCCTCATAATCTCCTTTCATGTTGTAGCAAGTTTCACGGGCGGGGTGCTTTTCTTATTCATATTCATTGCATCAAACAAATTTATAATTATTCATTGACAGCGAAGGAACTGTCCTGTCTGGATCAATAGCATCACCCCCACAAGTCATAAGAACATAAGAACATAAGAAATAAGGGAAGCTGCAAGAAGCCACCAGGCTTACACGTGGCAGTCCCTGTATGAAATATACCTACCTATTTCCACCTATCATCCCCATCCATAAATCTGTCTAATCTTCTCTTAAAGCTCCCTTAATGTCTTAGCACTAACAACTTCATTACTGAGTCCGTTCCACTCATCTACCACTCTATTTGAGAACCAATTTCTTCCTATCTCTTTCTTAAACCTATATTTTTCAAGCTTGAACCCATTATTTCTTGTTCTGTCCTGGTTGCTGATCCTAAGAATTTTGCTCACATCCCCCTTGTTATAACCCCATATACCACTTAAGGACTTCTATCAGGTCCCATCTTAACCTACGTCTCTCTAAAGAATGTAAATTTAAAAGTTTCAATCTTGCTTCGTAAGGAATACTCCTCATTCCCTGTATCCTTTTAGTCATTCTCCTCTGTACTGATTCTAGTAGACCTATATCTCTCCTGTAATGTGGGGACCAGAACTGCCCAGCGTAGTCTAGATGAGGTCTGACCAGCGCCAAGTATAACTTTAATATTACGTCGGGCCTTTTACGTTTAACACTCCTAAAAATAAAAACCTAATACCCTATTTGCCCTGTTTCTGGACTCTATGCATTGCTTTCTTAGACGGAGTCCAGAGCTATCTATAACTCCGAAATCTTTTTCGTACTCTGAACCTACGAGAGCTTCATTGTTTATTGTGTACCTATTGTGTGGGTTTCCTCTATCTACGCTAAGTACTTTGCATTTGTTGATATTAAACTGCATTTGCCATCTGTCTGTCCATTCGTTCATCTTATCTAAATCTGCCTGCAAGGCGATGGCATCCGATTCTGACCTAATTAATCTACCTATCTTTGTGTCATCCGCAAATTTACTAACATCACTACTAATTCCACTGTCCAAATTACTGATATATATTAAAAACAACAATATCCCTAATACTGATCCCTGTGGCACCCCACTAATTATATGTCCCCACTCGGATTTAGAGCCGTTTATTACAACTCTCTGTCGCCTGTCGCTTAGCCATG
Organism: Scylla paramamosain; assembly: GCF_035594125.1. Taxonomy (NCBI): domain Eukaryota; kingdom Metazoa; phylum Arthropoda; class Malacostraca; order Decapoda; family Portunidae; genus Scylla; species Scylla paramamosain. Next base: position 11,578,102 of record NC_087154.1, read on the forward strand.
ACCTTATTTATCTAGCCTAATACCTTCCCATCTATCCTGTGTCCCCTAACCTTTCTCAGGAGCCTTTGATGGGGCACCTTGTCAAATGCTTTACTAAAGGTCCAGATATAAAATGTCATATCTATCACCATTATCTTGCTGCCTCGTACACTTTACTGTAAAAACTTAAAAAGTTCGTCAGGTAAGATTTCCCCCTCCGTGAAGCCATGCTGTGACTGATTTATCAGGTTAAGTCATCGGCATGTCAGTGAATACTAAAAAGCAAACGTATGGAAAGATTGGAGTGTTTTATGTATACATGTGTCTATTCTACTATAAATGCACGTCCTAGTGTGTAAGGGGAGGGGATGAGCAGCTAACACGGTACGTTTTAGTCAGGAAGTTACGTCGCATTAGCGGGACAATCAGCGTAATAGAGGAGAATAGAACCACTTATGTCGGCGGTGACGAAATAACAGGCAACAAGGAAAAAAAAAAGAACAAAGGAAACACTAAACCAGGAAAAAAATATATATAATAGGAAATTATAGGAATCATCAGCAGCAGTAACAATAACAACAAAAATAACAACACCAACAGCAATTTCTGACTCACACCCGAGAAATCAGAAGGGTGATATATGATATGAATAAATAAACAAATAACTATATAAATAAATGAACGGATAGAAAGGAAGGTAGATAGAAAGATAGACAGACAAATAAATAAATAAATAAATAAATAAATAAATAAATAAATAAATATGAAAGGAAAGAACGTAAGATGAAGAAAAGGAGGGAGAAAAAATGGAATGAAAAAAAGAAAAGAAGAAAGGGAATAAGGAAAGGGAAGAAAGGAAGGAAGATGGGAAGACAGTAGGGAAGGAAAGGGAGGAAGGAAGGAAGGAAGGAAGGAAGGAGGAATGTAGGAAAAAAGTTGAAAAAGGGAAGAAAGGAGAAAAGGATAAAGGCAAAAGTAAGGAACAAAGAAAAAGAAAGTAGGGCGAAGGTAATGAGGGATGACGGACTGCAGGAAGGAAGAGAGGAAGGAAGGAAGGAAGGAAGGAAGGAAGGAAGGAAGGAAGGAAGGAAGGAAGGAAGGAAGGAAGGAAGGAAGGAAGGAAGGGGAGAGAGATACGAAAAAAAAAACGAAAGGGTAGAGGGAGGAAAAGGCGGAAGAAAGGATAGTAAGGAAGGAAGAAAAAAAAGGAATAAAGTAGGAGAAAAAAATGAGAAGTGAAGGGCAAGAAAAAAGGGAAAGACGAAATAAACGAAAGGATAAAAGGAGGGAAAGAACAAAAAAAAATAGTAGAAAGGAAAAAAGGAAAAAGGAATAAAGTAGAAAACAAGTAAAAAAAAGAGGAGGGAAGGAGAAAGGAGGAAAAAAAGGAAGAGAGGAAGGGGAGAATAAAGAAAAGCAAGGAGGCAGGGTGCGGGCAGCGAGTCTCAATTATTTGATAGTGGATCATTATTACGTCAACAAGCTAATTCTGTCCATGAGGTCTTTGGACGGAGGAAGCGCCTGACGGAGGGACACGCGAGGAGGAGGAGGAGGAGGAGGAGAGAGAAGGAGGAGGAGGAGGAGGAGGAAGAGGAGAAGGAGGAAGACGAGGAGGAGGAACAGCAGCAGCAGCAACACCAAGGAAAAGAAGAAAGGGAGAGGAAAGGAAAGGGCGGAGAAAGAGCAGAGGAAAGGGAGGAGAAGGTGGATCAACAAAAAGGAGGAGGATGAAGGAAAAAATAAAATAGAGGAAAGGGAGGAGAAGAAAAATTATAAAGAAAAGTAAACAAACTTAGGAAAAAAAAATACTGAAGATTAAGAAGATAAGGAAATAGAGAGGGAAAAGAAGTAAAAGGGATAAAGGAGGAGGAAGCGAAGCAAAAGGAATGAAAAGAGAGGGAAGTAAAGAAAAAAAAATAGAAGAACATAGAAAGACTAGGAGAGTGGAAGGAAATGGAAGAAGGAAGAACATGAAATAAAAAGGAATAACAGCAGGAGTAGGAAAAGAAAAGGAGGAGAATAGGAAGGACAGGAAAAAGAAGATCACGAGTTAAAAAAAAATAAGTAGGAGGAAATGGAAATGAGACTAGGCAGAAAAAAAAAAAAGAGAGACAAGAGAATAAAGCGAAGGAATAACAGGAGAAAGACAAGTAGGAAGAGAGGGAAAAGGAAATGGATAAAGACGATGAAACAAGGCAAAGGAAAAAAAAAAAAGAAATAGGAAACAGCAAAAAAAAAAAAATGCCAATGTGAGAAAAGAGACAAAAGTAAGGAAATAAGTTACGTCTTTATACATACACATGAAGATAACGCAGACCACAGGAAAAAATAAATAAATAAACAGGAAAAGGGATATAAATGTGAAAGAAAAAGGAAGGAAAATAAAGAAGTAAGTCGAGTTTTCTATACATACACAATTCACACAGAGGAAACGAAAAAAAAATAAAGAGAGAAAAGCAAAAAATGTCACTGGAAAAAACAGGAGGGAAAATATGAGTAAGTCGCTTCAGAGGAAAACTAAATAAGAAAAGAAAAGAAAAATGTCACTAGATAAAAAAAGAGAAAAACAAAGAAATACCTCGTGTCATTTTATAATACATGCACATTAACAATTGCGTGACAACAAAGAGCAATAATAATAATAATAATAATAATAATAATAATAATAATAATAATAATAATAATAATAATAATAATAATAAGAGTTCTGGAGTAAGGAGAGTCACAGTCATTGATTCCGCGCATGCGGCTAATTGCTCTCAAAGCCCAGGAATGGTTGTCGCGTTGACGGAAGGGAAGGGTAATGCCGTTACTGCAGAGAGAGAGAGAGAGAGGAGAGGAGAGAGAGAGACGAGAGAGACGAGAGAGAGAGAGAGAGAGAGAGTTAAATGAAGGGAATGATGCAGTTATTATTTTAAATAAAGTGTAATGTATCGCATAGTGGTGAGTAAGAAGATAAAGGAGGAGAAGAAGAAACAACACAACAACAACAACAACAACAACAACAACAACAACAACAACAACAAACAACAACAACAACAACAACAAGAACAAGAACAAGAACAAGAACAAGAAGCAGAAGCAGCAGCAGCAGCAGCAGCAGCAGCAGCAGCAGCAGTCAGTAGTAGTAGTAGTAGTAGGTAGTAGTAGTAGTAGTAGTAGTAGTAGTAGTAGTAGTAGTAGTAGTAGTAGTAGTAGTAGTAGTAGTAGTGGTAGCAACCAGTAGAACAGAGCAGGAGCAGCAGAGGAGGAAAACCAGCAGAGGGAATGGCATGAGTAACCGCTGCTCAGGTTCCGGAGCAGAATGGGAAGATCGGGGGTAGGGAGCACAGGCAATAGGGGACAGGGCGGTGTGTGTGCGGGTATGGGAATGTTTGGGTAGGATTGTTCTAAGGAGAGGCTATTGGTATTAGTGGGATGGGAAGAAGCGTTGCCGTGCGTCAAGGAGAGGTGATACGGGCAAGGAAGGTGGGGGGTATGAAGACAGTCTGAGCGGAGGCGTAGTCCCCCACAAGATGATGTTAGGGAGCGTTGAGTTGAGTCTGAGGTGCAGAAGAAAAGTTAGTAGAGTCCCCCTGTTGGTTAAGTGGGTATAAGTCTCCAAGTGTTTACAATTACACAAGAGAGAAAATGGGGCAGTATTTAATCCGTGTTGTTATTAAGTCCGAGTCTGGCAACTTATTACTGCTGTGCTCCCACTTGCCTCGTTTCGATCCCGGCCAATTACGAACAGCGAGCCGCTTCTACTTCTTTTATCTGTGCTTTTTTTATTTACACAGATGGAGGCAGGCTCGGGGCTAAAAATAAAAAAGATGACGATAAAAGAGTGAGCCAAAGCCTGCATATTGCCGCTGCTCCGCGAAGGAGAGAGAAAGAAAAAAAGCCAAAATCTTGACTCAACTTAAATTTTGCCTAAAGATTTTTCCTGGAGAGTTAATTTTCTAGGGATTAGCATGAAGCGAGAGGAGGAGGAGGAGGAGGAGGAGGAGGAGGAGGAGGAGGAGGAGGAGGAAGAGGACGAAAAAAAAAAAAAAGGGGGAATAAAAAAAAGTGTGTCATCGGTGAGGGGTAGAAATATTCCTGATATATTGTAAGTAACACACGAGAAAAAATAATAAAAACAATTTACACCCCCGGAAAAAATAATATGTATCCACAAAACTTTCACACGCAGCGAACAGAAAAAAAAAAATCTTTGGGTAGAACAATTCTGTTTCCGACAAGAAGAAAAAAAGAGAGAGAGAGAGAGAGAGAGAGAGAGAGAGAGAGAGGACGAGAGGAGAGAGAGAGAGAGAGAGAGAGAGAGAGAGAGAGAAGAGAGAGAGAGAGAGAGAGAAAACCCTCAACATTCTTCAATTTTTTTTCCCCCGCCGCCGCAATGGTTACCGGAACGACACTCAGCCTTCTAGCAGGGGTCAACTTTTACGGGCAAGGCGGGAACCTACTTAGGACGAGCATTGTGGTCGGCCGGGTAATTGCAAGAGGATTCTAACAGGTCTGCATTACGGTCCAATTAGCGTATATTCTCCGGCCTGGCTCGCTGCTGGCTAATGATACTAATGCCCGTTGTTTAGTGCCTGTGTTAATGCTCTCACTTTATGGGTTTGCTACGTGGATTAAAAATAGTTGAATGTGATGCTGCCGCTGCTGCCGAACTGAACACCTGCAAGAAGGAAAGGTGAGTACAGGTGCGGATGGTGGTGGTGGTGGTAGTGGTGGGGGGGGAGAGAGAGAGAGAGAGAGGAGAGAGAGAGAGAGAGAGAGAGGAGAGAGAGAGAGAGAGAGAAGAGAGAGAGAGAGGAGAGAGAGAGAGAGAGAGAGAGGAGAGAGAGAGAGAGAGAGAGAGAGAGAGAGAGAGAAGAGGAGAGAGAGAGAGAGGCAGAAACAGACAGACAGACAGACAGACAGACAGACAGACAGACAGACAGACAGACAGGCAGGCAGGCAGGCAGGCAGGCAGGCAGGCAGGCAGGCAGGCAGGCAGGCAGACAGACAGACAGACAGACAGACAGACAGACAGACAGACAGACAGACAGACAGACAGGAACAGAAACATACAAAAAGACAGACGAACAAACACATAATAAGATAACACAAGACAAACAAACAGGCACAGATGGACAAAAAAAAAAACAAGCAAGAAAAAACGGACGTACACTCAGAC
>NC_087154.1:11593244-11600744 GCF_035594125.1 Scylla paramamosain
ATTCCCACGTTACCCAAGCGATGTTTAGTTGCATGTGTCCTCCCCGCCAAAGGTCCCCGAGCGTAGCAATGAAGGGAGGAGGAGAAGGAATAGGGGGGGGAACTCAGGACTCAGAGGGTGTCAGCAAAGAGCGTGAATGGAAGTGAAGTTTCCAGAACGAATGCATTTTGAAGACGCCAAGGAGCACAAGGGAACACAAAGGAAGAAAATATCCAGACGAGTTAACCTTCGTGAGCTTGTTTGTGATAAGATACACTATTGAATACGAAAGCAAGGGATACAGGATGGTAAAAGCGAAGGATGACGACGGTGGAGAAGGCAAAGGAAGATAAATAGAAGCGTAAAGGCAAACAAAAGGGGGAGAATGAAAAATGAAAAGAAAAGATGAAAGATAAAAGGACGAGAAAAAAGAGGAGCAGGACGAAAAAAGCGTGGAACATGAGATATACGATGAGGGGAGAAAAGGAGAAACGAAAGGAAGAACAGAAAAATGAGGAGGGGGAAGAGACGAAGTAGAACGAACGAAAAAAAAAAGAAAAAGAAGAGACGAAGAAAAGGAAAGAAGAATAGAGGGGTGAAAAGAATCAATGGAAAGAGAAGCAGAAACAAATGGACAAGAAATGAGAAAGTGAAAAGAAGTAAAATTAATGAAAACGGAGAAGAGAAAAAGAAAAGACGAAAAGAGAAGAAAGGAGAAAGGAGAGGAGAAAAGGAGTGAGAGAGAAAGAGAGAGAAGCAGAGACAAATGAAGGGGAAATAAGAGAAAGTGGAAAAAAATAGAGGAGGAGGAGGAGGAGGAGGAGGAGGAGGGTCATTCTCTCTCTCAGCCTTCAGGTTTAATCAGTCGAGGTCTTAGGTTGCCGGATCAGTAGCAGCGGCCGGTGGGAGTCGGGAAGGGCAGCGGAGGGGGCGGCAGCAGCGGTGAAGGTAACTTTGGCGGCGGGGACAAAAACGAAGGCAGCGACAATTACAGAAACGATGCAGAAAGAGGAAGTGGAGGCAAAGGAGCAGAAAGAGAAGCAGAAGTGGACGAGGAAGAGGAGGAGGAGAAGTAGGAAAAGGTAACAGAGAGTGGTTTTGGTGGTGTAGGAAAGAAGACGCGGGCGAGGAGGACAAGGAATAGGATAAGGTACATAGAAAACGTTGGCGGTGATGGTGATGGTGATGGTGGTGTAGCAAAGACGTGGGCGAGATAAAGGAATGGGCAGGGAAGGAATGGTTTGCTTCGCGTGTTGTCATCTGGACTGGAGGTCAGTGGAGGACAAAGAGTTATTCCATAAATCGGGGACGTGGGATGCGGGGGGAAAGTGGTAAAACTCTACGAGCGAGACAAGAAGTGATGAAGAAGGGAGAAGGGGAGACGTTAGCACGAAGGAGCGGGATGAGCGTGGCATCTAGCGAGAAAGGGACGGGAAAAGGCGGGAAGGATGAGCAAATAAAGGAAGAGTCAGTGATGAGAGAGAGAGAGAGAGAGAGAGAGAGAGAGAGAGAGAGAGAGAGAGAGAGAGAGAGAGAGAGAGAGAGAGAGAGCGTGCAAAACTTCTTGGAAAGGTGAAGAAAGATTATGCAGAGGATGGATGAAGAGGAAAAGATGGTACAAAGTAAGACTGAATGAGCTAGAGGAGGAGAAGGTGGACGTAAAGAAAGAGAGAAGAAAAATGGAGAGGGAAAAAAACGAGTTAGAGGAAGGAGAGAAGATGGAGGAGGAGGAGGAGGAGATGGAAAGCTGATTATAATAAGCAGTGTCAAGGCAGCAGCGTCCTTCATGGGTCGTGCTAAGAACGCCATTCACGGAGGTACAGTACCCACGACATAACACGTGCATAGGAACACAAAGGAAAAACAAACCTAACCCAACGCAAAGAAATATGAGAGAAGAACCAACCTAACCCAACACAAAGGAACATGAAACGAGAACAAACCTAACGCAAAAAGGAACACAAGGGAAGAGCAAAACTGATGAAACTTTAAGCAACACAAGAGAAGAACAAACATAACCAAACACAGAACACAAAGGAGGAACAAACTTAATACAAAGGAACATTAAGGAAAAATAACCATACTAACACAAAGAAACGCAAAGGAAGAACAAACCTAACTGAAATGAACACGAGAAGAATAAACATTAGCAGAGAGAGAGAGAGAGAGAGAGAGAGAGAGAGAGAGAGAGAGAGAGAGAGAGAGAGAGAGAGAGAGAGAGAGAGAGAGAGACGGGAGGAAGCGAAAAGACGAGTATAATTATCCGGTGGAGGATCAGAAGCGGCACTTCAGGCGAGGAGGAAAGAAGGACGGAAGCTAGAAAGGAAGGAAGGAAGGAAGGAAGGAAGGAAGGAAGGAAGGAAGGAAGGAAGGAAGGAAGGAAGGAAGGGAGGGAGGGAGGGAGGGAGGGAGGGAGGGAGGGAGGGAGGGAGGGAGGAAGGAAGGAAGGAAGGAAGGGGAGGAGACAAAGAAAGCGGAGATAACAGAAGGCAGAGATGAGATGCGCGTTATAAAAATGAGAGAGAGAGAGAGAGAGAGAGAGAGAGAGAGAGAGAGAGAGAGAGAGAGAGAGAGAGAGAGAGAGAGAGAGAGAGAGAGAGAGAGAGAGAGAGAGAGAGAGAGAATAATAAAAAAAGCAAGGAACAAGGAAGTAATTAAGCAGGAGGGAATGAGTTAATTAATTACTGAAAGAAGGAAAGAAAGCGAGAAAAATCACTCGGGAATAGTTATGCAAACAACACCGGCAAAAGTGCTCAGGGAAGTGAGAGAAACGTGCACTAAATTTACAGGGATAATAGGAAACAAATGATCAGCTACATGAAAAAAAAAAGAAAAAAAAAAGAAAAAAAGAAAACAATGAAACGTGTAAAAATGTGCAAAAATGTGATGGCTAATGATGATGAGAAGAAGAAAACGAGGAGGAGAAGATGATGATAATTAGGAGAAGAAGAAGAAGAAGAAGAAGAAGAAGAAGAAGAAGAAGAAGAAGAAGAAGAAGAAGAAGAAGAAGAAGAAGAAGAAGAAGAAGAAGAAGAAGAAGAAGAAGAAGAAGAAGAAGAAGGAAAAGAAGAAGAAGAAAGTAACAACAACAACAACAGCAGCAGCAGCAACAGCAGCAAAAACAACAACAACAAGAACAACAACAGTAACAACAACAATAATAGTAATAATAATAATAATAATAATAATAATAATAATAATAATAATAATAATAATAATAATAATAATAATAATAATAATAATAGATAACTACAATAAGTAATAATAATAACAGTAACGATAACAATAATACAAGTAATGATAATGCTCTCTCTCTCTCTCTCTCTCTCTCTCTCTCTCTCTCTCTCTCTCTCTCTCTCTCTCTCTCTCTCTCTCTCTCTCTCTCTCTCTCTAATTCTATCTTCGTTATCAGTCTTTCCTTCGCATTCTTTCTTTGTCTAATACTCGTCGTGTCTTCATCATGTGTCCTTCATTCATCTTTTACATCGTCTCATCAACCATCCATCTTCCCAATCCCTCGATATTTCACTTTTTCCTCTCTCCCTTTCCTGCACTCCTTCCCTCTCCCACTCCCTTCCTCCCTCCTGATCTCTCCTCATATATCATTCACGTTTTCCTTCATCCGTTTACTTTTTTCTACTTTCCCGTTCTCATCTCGTCTCTCTCTCTCTCTCTCTCTCTCTCTCTCTCTCTCTCTCTCTCTCTCTCTCTCTCTCTCTCTCTCTCTCTCTCTCTCTCTCCACCCCCCTTCGTAATTTACTGCCACTACCTCTCTCGGTCCCTACTCATATTCTCCTTTTATTTATTTTTATTTTCTCTTGAACATCCTCGGTCTGCAGCAGTCGTCTCTCTCTCTCTCTCTCTCTCTCTCTCTCTCTCTCTCTCTCTCTCTCTCTCTCTCTCTTTCTCTCAGTGTGTTCTCGTTCCTACTCCGTAAAAAGCGAGCCTCGACCCTTCGACTCAACACAAGTTTGCTAATTCTCCCCCTAAACTTTCCAAATGAATTGTAACTTGTGTAATGAAGATCATCACACCGTAATTTACATGTGCCTGATAGAGGAGGAGAGCAAGGCGGTGTATATCCCGAATTGAATGCCCGATGCACTTGGGTACCCTTGCGTTTCACAGCTAGGGAAGAGAGAGAGAGAGAGAGAGAGAGAGAGAGAGAGAGAGAGAGAGAGAGAGAGAGAGAGAGAGAGAGAGAGAGAGAGAGAGAGAGTTGGGGGGAGAAGAGGGAAGAAAAGTTACAAAATAAAGAGAGGAAGAAAGACAGAAGAAAGAACTGCAGAGAGAAAGAGAGCTAGGGAGAAAGAAAGAGCTAGACAAAGACTTAAAGAGAAAAAGAGTGAAAGAAATCGAAAGAACTAAAGAAAGGAAGATAAAGAATGAGAGGACCAGTCAGAGAGAGAGAGAGAGAGAGAGAGAGAGAGAGAGAGAGAGAGAGAGAGAGAGAGAGAGAGAGAGAGAGAGAGAGAGAGAGAGAGAGAGAGGAGAGGGGGGGATAACGTACATACACAGACGACAGGGAGGCAGGTAGGTAGGTAGAATATGAAGTGTGAGGTTAGGTTCGTAAACATGCTTGCTTTGTTTGGGGCTGGGCAGGATTCGGTGTGTGTTTGCGAACCGTGAGCCTCAAGGTGAAGGAAGCCACGAGAGCCACATAAAAGCACATGACCATTCTAGTTACTGTGCTCCAGGCGTGACGAGGAAGGGCTGGAAGTGTCAGGCTGAGAGTGCTTGCGTAGTGGTTCTGGCGCACGAGGAGATGGAGTGAAAGAAGGACAGAGGGATTGGGGAAGGGAAGGGAAGGGAAAGCAGGAAAATAAGCTAATGTTGGGTCAGGGCTCTTAAGAGATGACGATATTACAAGACTGAATGACGAGATTTTGTGTGTGTGTGTGTGTGTGTGTGTGTGTGTGTGTGTGTGTGTGTGTGTGTGTGTGTGTGTGTGTGTGTGTGTGTGTGTGTGTGTGTGTGTGTGTGTGTGTGTGTGTGTGTGTGTGTGTGTGTGTGTGTGTGTGTGTGTGTGTGTGTGTGTGTGAGAGAGAGAGAGAGAGAGAGAGAGAGAGAGAGAGAGAGAGAGAGAGAGAGAGAGAGAGAGAGAGAGAGAGAGAGAGAGAGAGAGAGAGAGAGAGAGAGAGTAATGAGAGCAGGGTTGAAAGCGTGTGACTGACAGGGATATAGAGTGATGGCCTCAAAATATATCGACGTTACATTAATATTCGGTTTATGCACACAATTTATTACACGTCTGTCCTCGTGGTTATGAATCAATCTGGTGGTCTGTTCCTGCATTCCTATACCTCTTATTCCTGTTTGTTGGTCTGCATTGGAGGAGGAGGAGGAGGAGGAGGAGGAGGAGGAGGAGGAGGAGGAGGAGGAGGAGGAGGAGGAGGAGGAGGAGGAGGAGGAGGAGGAGAAGAAGAAGAAGAAGAAGAAGAAGAAGAAGAAGAAGAAGAAGAAGAAGAAGAAGAAGAAGAAGAAGAAGAAGAAGAAAAAAAAAAAGAGGAAAAAGAAGAAGATGAGGAGGAGGTCGAGGGGAGCCATCCTGCCCACTTGAGAGGGAAGCAGGTTTGTATGTGAGGGCCACGGAGGCCGGGCACTGCCAAGATAGGTTTATCTTGTCTGCGCGTCACGTGACGGGAGATGACACGTTCAACCAGCACTTCACGTCCCCCGCCGACAGTGACATACGCCGCTGGGCTCTACAAGGGGACATGAAGAGGTAAGCTAATCAGTCGTGGTGCAAATATAGCCGAGCGTGTCACTTACCCCTCGTTCAGAGCACTTGTCCGAGCGCCCTCACTATCCACCTTTAAACTCAGTCATTTCTTTTCCTCCGCTGCCTTGTCTGCCCTCCACAAAGCATCGCCGGAGCACCAGTCACCAGGCAGGAAGCAGCCTCGACATGACTCGTCTTGGCTTGAATTCAAATGACCAAATCAATCAACTTCCAACAAGAGACCAATCAGTGGGCCGCGGCCACGCGCGTGGAGGCCGACTTTTTCTTCCTTTTTGTACGCCGTCCTCAAGCGCCTCCTCGCCACTCGCCACTCTGCCTTGCTGCCCAGCCTCATCCCTGCCATCCATCCACCACTCCAGTCCAAACCCATCCCAGCCTGCTGCCCACCACTCCTGCCCGGTTAAATCCCATCTGACCGACCGCCGGCTAGTTCCGGCCTGCCCAGCCCAGCACAGCCCTCCACCCACCCACCCCTCCCCGCCAGTTCTGTCTTGTCCTGCCCACCAACACCACACAGGTCTCTGACATCCTGGACACACGAGGCACCGATAGTCTAAAATAAAACTCATTAAATTATCAGAATATTGACAAACAATGTCAGTTTCTAAACTTTATATATTCGTAAATTTTAAAAAATCCTGACATTCTCAAACAAATCTTGGAGAAATATGCACAATTAGCGAGCTGGAATCTTTTCTTGTGAAAGTCGGACGGAGCGAAGTGATTCTCCGCATAGCAAACAATGGTGTGCTTAGTTGACATGCAGAGGACGGCGACGGCCAGAACTCATTACTACACGTCCCGCTGTGTTAATAAGACACTTATTATGCTTGCACTGATGGATCTTCCCACACCCCCTGGACATGTGCAGGCACAGCGCCGGCCCCTCCTGCCCATCCCACCCACGGCACAATGCGTACAAGCGCACAGCACGTCATTTCATTCACCCAAGATCATTATCATCACTTACATTCAAAGATCAACCGCGATGTCGAATTAACCCCGCCGCGCCAGGCCCATCGCCCCGGCTGACGCAGGACCTTTGAGCTCATTAGTTTCGTATACTGTGCATCTGCGGCTGCTGTGGCTGGCCGGTGGGGCACTCCGGACCCAGGAGTTATAAGAGAGATTTCCTTCCTTGACCGACCACGTCTGTGCTGCCTCTGCCCTAACCCTTCTCTGAGTACACAGGGCATCTCCACAACCCGCTGTACCTGTATGAGTACAAGGGCGCCCCCACAACCTGCTGTACCTGAGTATGGCAAGCACCTCCACATCCTGCTGTATCTGAGTACAGCGGGCACCTCCACAGCCTGCTGTACCTGTATAAGTACAACGAAGACCTCCACAGCCTGCTGTAACTGTCTGAGTACAGAGGGCACCTCCACAACCTGCTGTACCTGTCTGGCAGACGCTTGTCAGTTTAATAAGGTCACTTTAGAGTGCCTTCAAGTTCAGTCTTTTCCCTCACGGCAAATACCCAGTTATCATTACAGGCAGTTTTGATGGGTTTCCTTTCGCCATTAAACTATAATTTAATTCAGTAATGAGGCTCAAGACGTTGAGTTATCTAATTTTCTGTAAGGGCGCTCTGAGCCTTACTCGATGCCTCTCCCTCGCCGCGCCGTTAGGGACGTAAAACACACGTATTGCCTTAAAATTCCAGATCATAATTTACGCAGTATCTAAGCCAAAGTTCAAAATTAAAAACTCATGTAACTATTTACTTTCATAAGTCTATGATATTCAAGCAGCTGTGAGCACATGATGAAACTTTA
>NC_087154.1:11605744-11628244 GCF_035594125.1 Scylla paramamosain
GAGGGTAGGAGGCATTACTATTGTTGTTTCCAATTAACACTCGCGTCCCTTAGTCAACACCAGGCTCCAGGCGGGTACTCGGAGATACACGCAAGGTTATTTTACTTTTACTCTTCCTCTCTCACCGTAAAGCTCACGCCGCCATTAGCCGCGCAGGAGTCACCCCTGATCACTGCCTCACGCACCACAGCCTCCATCTCTGCCCACTCCACCACGGCCCCAACTGCCGCTACCCAATCACACTTCGAACCAGCACCAGAGAGAGAGAGAGAGAGAGAGCGCTGGAAGTAATTGGTTCATTCCTTTGTTCTCTCCCAGTGTACAACGACAACGAATGGAACCAGTACTAAAGTTAATGAGTGTCTAAGTGTTTACGACTATTAATGCGCGTTCTCTCTCTCTCTCTCTCTCTCTCTCTCTCTCTCTCTCTCTCTCTCTCTCTCTCTCTCTCTCTCTCTCTCTCTCACGTACACATACACCACACACACACACACACACACACACACACACCTAACATGTTTCTCACACCTCTTGATAAATTAAAAAAGCTAAAAAAAGGACATTTACATTTTTTCTTCTCACTAAAACGTGGCCCGTCTTACAAACCAAGGCATTTCTACTCAAGTCCACGCACTCCCCTCCCTCCACACGCGTCCCCGACCCTGCCTGCCGTCACTCCACTCGTCCTCTTCCTAACTCCCACATACTCATTGAAAAGAAAGTAAACACCGCTTCGTATTTCGTAAATTTCTCTCAGGTAATATGTTCCTATGAATATTTTGCCAATAACCGTTTCTCAAAGATTCGATAATTCTTCCCTATGAAAAATTAGGCCAGGTTATGTTAGGTATGGTTGGGTTAAGTTAATTTATTTATATTAGGTTAGATCAGATTAAGTTAAGCTAGGTGAGATTAGGTTACGTTAAGTGAGGTCAGGTTATGTTAGGTATGGTTAGCTTAAGTTAGTTTACATTAGGTTAGGTCAGCTTATGTTAAGAATGGTTGGTTATATTAGGTTAGATAAAATTAAGTTAAGCTAGGTTAGGTTAGATTACGTTACGTCTGGTTATGTTAGGTATGGTTAGGTTACGTTAGATATGGTTATGTTAGATATGGTTAAGTTAGATTATATCAGGTTAAGTTAAGCTAGGTTAAGTTAGCTTATATCAGGTCAGGTTATGTTCGGTATGGATGGGTTAAGTTAGGCTATGTTAGGTTCATTTTGCCTAGTGTGATAGTCCCTCAGTAAGGTTATCTACCATGTTAGATTATATCATCTCTAGCTAAAACAGCTTCTATGAAGTTAGGCGTTCTGAGACGTCTCCATCAGTTTTTCTCACCCCCCCCCAGCTGCTAACTCTGTACAAGGGCCTTATCCGTCCATCTATGGAGTATGCTTCACATGTCTGGGGGGTTCCACGCATACCGCTCTTCTAGACAAGATGGAATCAAAAGCTTTTCGTCTCATCAACTCTTCTCCTCTAACTGACTGTCTTCAGTCTCTCTCTCATCGCCGCAATGTTGCATCTCTAGCTGTCTTCTACCGCTATTTTCATTCTAACTGCTCTTCTGATCTTGCTAACTGCATGCCTCTCCTCCTCCCGCGGCCTCGCTGCACAAGACTTTCTTCTTTCTCTCACCCCTATTCTGTCCACCTCTCTAATGCAAGAGTTAACCAGTATTCTCAATCATTCATCCCTTTCTCTGGTAAACTCTGGAACTCCCTGCCAGCTTCTGTATTTCCACCTTCCTATGACCTGAATTCCTTCAAGAGGGAGGTTTCAAGACACTTATCCTTCAATTTTTGACTACCGCTTTGGACCCTTTTATGGGACTGGCATCTCAGTGGGCTTTCTTTTTTATTGGATTTTTGTTGCCCTTGGCCAGTATCCCTCCTACATAAAAAAAAAAAAAAAAAATCAGGTTAAGCTAGGTTAGGTTAGGTTAGGTTAAGTTACGTCAGGTCAAGTTAGGTTAGGTTAAGTTAGGCCGCGTTAGATTAGATCAGGTAGAGTTAAGCTAGGTTATGTTATCTGCTCTATATTATATTGTATTAGATTGAGCTACGTCAGGTTATGTTTGGCTAAGTTGTGTTATCTGTTATGTTTGGTTATGCTTGGTTAAGTTAGGGAAATTTATCATTGGGAAAATTACATGGGGTGGAATTCCACACAAAAGCAACCCACCCACACTCACCACCCTTCCACACTCGCACTTACATCACGCCCACGCAAACACTCACCGTTCACTCTCACTACAAACCCACGCCCATATCCACCTTACCCCACACACACGTCCAAAGAAGTGCTAGAAGGAATGAGTGAGTAACAGAGGCCACTTATAGAACTTACTTCTGATGCATCTCAGCCACGGCACGCAGCACGGGAAGCACCGCAGATAACAGATCATGAAAATGCATGACACCAACGAAGAATGAAGAAAGAAGGATCAAAAAGCACAGCAGAGAGCTGCGGTATAGCGCATCAACCTGGTTTAGATTACTTGGATACAGAAAATCATTACTTTATAAGATATTGATCGATTGGAATGTTGTGGAAGTTTAAAAAAAAAATCCTTGAAAATACCTTCGGAGTGAAAAAATTATAATGACGGAAAATTAGAGATAATTCATTCTAACGACACGTGGATGCACATGTGCTGTTCGTTTTATTATATATTTTTCTTTTTCTATTTAATGTTACTTTATTTGCATATGCTTCATAAAATATTATGCTTTTTAATGCTCAATATATATAACGTGCATATGGGTAATGTTGTGTATTGTTAATTCATTCTATAATCTGAAATTTGTAGTAACCTATGTTACTATATGTTACCTATATCTATCTATTTATCTATCTATCTATATCTATGTATATATATATATATATATATATATATATATATATATATATATATATATATATATATATATATATATATATATATATATATATACACTTGTTTATTTCTCTAATTAGGGATCAATTGTCTGCTTACTTTTATTTTCAGTTGATGATTAAAAGCTGCAGTTAATAATACTCCCTACAAATGTAGACTGAAGAGTGTCAGTGAGAGTGGCGTGAGACGGCAAGCAGGAAGGAGGGAGGGAAGTGAGTGACAGAAAACGTGATGCAAGCGGGTGGCGCGAGTATAGCGTTCATATGTTAGGGTTCAAGTATCGGATGGTGACGGTATGTTGGAGACACCTTATTTATATCAACATCCCCTCTGCCTTTATTTATATTTGGTACACGCCAGCAGTATCAGCAGCAGCAGCAGCAGCAGCATCAGACTCTCTCCCCTTCACCCTTCACCTCCATCCATACACCGTCCTAGTCTGCCCTGCCCTATCAATATCCTTGTATCCACATTCACATTGCGATATTTCTCCCCTTTTTCCTCTCCTGTGTGTGTGTGTGTGTGTGTGTGTGTGTGTGTGTGTGTGTGTGTGTGTGTGTGTGTGTGTGTGTGTGTGTGTGTGTGTGTGTGTGTGTGTGTGTGTGTGACGGAGTTGATAAATGAATAAAATGCATATCTCCCACTGTTTCCTCTTTCCTCCCGGATGCTGCTGCTGTGTGTGTGTGTGTGTGTGTGTGTGTGTGTGTGTGTGTGTGTGTGTGTGTGTGTGTGTGTGTGTGTACATATTCAAAACAATAAAACTAATTAAATACGTGAAATAATTAAGACTGAATTAAGAGTAAATAAAATAAACACAAATCTGTTGACATTATATAACTCTCTCTCTCTCTCTCTCTCTCTCTCTCTCTCTCTCTCTCTCTCTCTCTCTCTCTCTCTCTCTCTCTCTCTCTCTCTCTCGTTCAGCATTCCCATCGAGGTACCTATTGTTTCTTGTTTACCCAGAATGACCGAGTAAACAGGTCGTGTGCAGACTTGAAGATGAATTCTGCTTCGTTCACAGACAGGCACGAAAACACAAGTACTCTCTCTCTCTCTCTCTCTCTCTCTCTCTCTCTCTCTCTCTCTCTCTCTCTCTCTCTCTCTCTCTCTCTCTCTCTCTCTCCAGTGGCGAGTGATATCCGCGGCCCAGGAAGGAGTGATGTGCTCTCCCGAAACGGATTTAGATAATTCTTCAGTGCACGAGGACAATGTAACAAGGGAAGAGGAGCCGGGATGAGTCCACCTGGGGCTACATCCACTGCTGGCATACACACACACACACACACACACACACACACGGGAGGGACGCGTGACTCCCTCCCTCCCTCTCTCTCTCTCTCTCTCTCTCTCTCTCTCTCTCTCTCTCTCTCTCTCTGAACTGTCAATTGCTTCTCGCTTTGTCTCTCTCGTATCCCTAAGACAGGAAATGTAGTTAGAGAGAGAGAGAGAGAGAGAGAGAGAGAGAGAGAGAGAGAGAGAGAGAGAGAGAGAGAGAGAGAGAGAGAGAGACTCGATACATGGCCATCATGACAGTCGCTTTGAAGTGTGCGTGTGTTTGCCGAGACCTGGATATCAGGGTTTTTATTTCTGCACTTGCGCTCTCTCTCTCTCTCTCTCTCTCTCTCTCTCTCTCTCTCTCTCTCTCTCTCTCTCTCTCTCTCTCTCTCTCTCTCTCTCTCTCTCAGGACAGCTTCATGAGGCACATTATTCATATGCATATATGTCGACGCATTTTTCAAGCTTTCATTTTTGCTCCTCATCGAATAATCTGGCGGCGCTGATAGTTGCGGTGTGTGTGTGTGTGTGTGTGTGTGTGTGTGTGTGTGTGTGTGTGTGTGTGTGTGTGTGTGTGTGTGTGTGTGTGTGTGTGTGTGTGTGTGTGTGTGTGTGTGTGTGTGATGGTGGTGACTGTGATGATGGTAATAATGGCTGCGTTCAAGATGACTGTGGTGGTGGTAGTGATAGTGATGGTAATGGGGACGGTGATGACAATAGTAGTAGTAGTAGTAGTAGTAGTAGTAGTAGTAGTAGTAGTAGTAGTAGTAGTAGTAGTAGTAGTAGTAGTAGCACTGGAATATAGCGATGTCAGATGCCAATACAAGACACCTTCCATTTTCCTCGTCTTCATTTTCCTTTGTTTCGTCTCTCTCTCTCTCTCTCTCTCTCTCTCTCTCTCTCTCTCTCTCTCTCTCTCTCTCTCTCTCTCTCTCTCTCTCTCTCTCTCTTCCGCCAGACCCTCCCCGGAGACGCACCGGAGAAGAGGACCTGCCACAGTATCGGACAAGAACACACATCTCTCACAGCCTTCGACACAAGCTCCTTCAGACAGTTTATTTACCTCTTGTATCTTGGGCTTAGTCCTGGCCACCAATCACTAGCTTACCTGCCAAGGCCGATAAATAAACAAGGCCGCACAAGGAGAGGAGATGGGAAGGGGGATGGAGCGGGGAAAGAGGAGTAATTTAGTACGTCTGTGTGTCAGTGATAGGTGGGAAGCACTGGGAAGCCGGTGGGATGTTTGCATTTTTTCTAAGCCGCTTATGGCAACGTTTGGGTCCGATGTTTTTTTTTTTTTTCCTTTCTTCTTTTTGCGAATAGTGCGAGGAATGGAAGAGAAGAAGGAGGAAGAGCAGGATGGTGCAAAGAGGATGATTTTTTGGGTGGGGAAAGTGACTGATGAGTGTGAGGGAAAATATTTGAGAAAGAACTGTCTGTATTGAAGTATGATTATTGTCCGATGGTTTGGTTCGCTTCTGCTTTCTGTTGCTTCTGAATTTATATGCTTAACTGCTTTCTCCTTCTTTCTGAGAGAGAGAGAGAGAGAGAGAGAGAGAGAGAGAGAGAGAGAGAGAGAGAGAGAGAGAGAGAGAGTCACCACCCCACAGCCAATGAGTCACCAAGCACCTGTACGTTACGGTTATCCAGTCACCACCCCGCATGACGTCCACAAAACACAAGACACACCACACCACAACAGTCAACCGCCACCACACTGCACCACGCCACACCACACCTAGCCACACAATACTACACCACAGTCACCACCACACTACCAGCCAGCCAATCACTGCCAAATGTACACAGTGCCACATCACATCACGCCAAACCATATCAATCACCACAATACTGCAGCACATTCACCACTCCACACCACACAAAATCATATACCGCAGTCAGTCACCACCACCACCACCATCACCGCCGCCACTCACCACGCCTCACCGCCCCGCCACCGCCCCGTCAAAGCTCCACAAGAATAGGAAATAAACACGCCGCGGGACAATTTTCCACCAAAAACTTTTCTTCCGAAACACTTCCACTTTGCGTCTCTTCATGTATTTCCTTCTTCCTCTTCTTCTTCTTCTTCTTCCCCTAACTCATATTTATTCCTACTGACATCGTATCCTGCTTTTTTTTTTTTTTACTATTTTCTTTTTTGTTTCTATTTCTTTTTTTTTTGTCAACATATCTCTCCGCTTTCCTTCCTCTGCCCTGACATTTATTGCATCCTGCATAATAAACTGCGTGACTGCCTCATGTCCCTCTGTATTACCAGAAGTAGTGGTAGTAGTAGTAGCTTTAGTAACACTGGTGGTGGTAGTAGTAGTAGTAGTAGTAGTAGTAGTAGTAGTAGTAGTAGTAGTAGTAGTAGTAGTAGTAGTAGTAGTAGTAGTAGTTGTTGTTGTTGTTCACGTTCAAAAAGTATATAAAGCATTATAGTAGTAGTAGTAGTAGTAGTAGCAGTAGCAGCAGCAGCAGCAGCAGCAGCAGCAGCAGCAGCAGCAGCAGCAGCAGCAGTAGTAGTACTAGTAGTAATAGTAGTAGTAGTAGTAGTAGAAGCAATTGTAGTAATTGATGTTAATTATTATTGTTGTTGTTATTATTATTATTATTATTATTTTTATTATTATTATTATTATTATTATTATTATTATTATTATTATTATTATTATTATTATTATCATTACTAGCATTATTGTTATTATTATTACTATAGTATGAGTAATAAATAAGGCTGATGTTACAATAGTAGAACTAACAGCAGCAGCAACAGTAGTAGTAGTAGTAGTAGTAGTAGTAGTAATAGTAGTGGTGGTAGTAGTAGTAGTAGTAGTAGTAGTAGTAGTAGTAGTAGTAGTAGTAGTAGTAGTAGTAGTAGTAGTAGTGGCAGCAGTAGTAGCAGCAGCAGCAGCAGTAGAGGGAGGGAGGTAATGGCCTGAGTTGTCTATTTTTCTTCCTCCCAACGCATACATTACACATAACACTGTGTCTTGATCTTAAATGGTCATTAGTATACGAAAGTTCTGGAAACACACACACACACACACACACACACACACACACACACACACACACACACACACACACACACACACACACACACATCCCCCCACCTCTCTCTCTCTCTCTCTCTCTCTCTCTCTCTCTCTCTCTCTCTCTCTCTCTCTCTCTCTCTTTCCCTAACATGACCTATAAACAATACTACATGAAACGCATTGATTTATCCCTACTGCTACGGTCATCATCATCATCATCATCATCATCATCATCATCATCATCATTACCATTATCTCCATCATCCTCCTCCTTCTCCTCCTCACCACCACCACCACCACCACCACCACCACAATAACAATGTCTATTCGGGACAGCTAACACGCACAGGAAGCGTTCCATTATGCAAGACCACAGAATCGGTGCATAACTGGATTACGTCTGTACGAATACTCTGAACATTTTGTCTTTGTGGTGATGGTGGTGGTGGTGGTGGTGGTGGTGGTGGAGGTGGTGGTGGAGGTGGTGGTGGTTGAGGAGGAGGAGGAGGAGGAGGTTGAGGAGGAGGAGGAGGAGGAGGAGGAGGAGGAGGAGGAGGAGGAGGAGGAGGAGGAGGAGGAGGAGGAGGAGGAGGAAGAAGAAGAAGAAGAAGAAGAAGAAGAAGAAGAAGAAGAAGAAGAAGAAGAAGAAGAAGAAGAAGAAGAAGAAGAAGAAGAAGAAGATAACGAGAAAAACAAGAATTAGAAAGAAAAGAACAATGAGAACTAAGAAGAGGAGACGAGACCACGAGAAAGGAACAGACAAAAGAAAACACACACACACACACACACACACACACACACACACACACACACACACACACACACACACACACACACACACACACACACACACACACACACACACACACACACAAACACACACACACAGTAAACTATTACATTTGCCCACGACGTTTCATCTACCTAGGGGATGGAAATGTTAGGTACATCAAGCCTCCCTACCCACCTCGGGCCTGGTAAGCAGCTTGGCCTGTCCCTCTTCCCTGGAGGCGGCGGCGAGGCAAGCATGCACTCTCGACGCAGGGAAATGTTAGGGAGCAGCACTTACTGGGGTGACTCGGCAAATGGCATGGGTGTGTTGTGTGTTATAGTTCAGAGAGACCGGGTAGACAGGCCAAATGGAAGGCGAGGACGAGGACGAGGAAGACGAGCAGGAAGGATAACAAGGATGACGAAGAGGAGGAAGCGGAGGAGAAGGAGGACGAAGAGGACGAGGACAAGGAGGAGGATAAGGAGGAAGAGAAAAATGTTCAAAAAAAGCAGTAGAATTTTAGGTATCCTGTTTCATTTTCATACACTACACCGCACTAACTCAATCATTAAGAAAAAAAAATACATAAAAGAAAAGGAAAGTGTAATCTGCGGTTAGTGTTGCTTGTTGGTGTGATGATATGTTGTGTAGAGTGCGGTTGCAAGCAGTGTGGAGGAGGAGGAGGAGGAGGAGGAGGAGGAGGAGGAGGAGGAGGAGGAGGAGGAGGAGGAGGAGGAGGAGGATGGCGCCGATAAGGACAAGGACGACCAAGGCAATGAAGAAGCAAAATCAAAAGGCAAATTGATCGCTTCCTTGTAACTGTCAATGGTTACAATTCATGCCATGCATGTTGGACGAGATTCCATGCAATAATAAATAGTGCTCTTCAGTATTTATTTGCCACAAAACACTTAAGATCCGTATTTTATGCACTAAACTGAGTGTGTGCGGGGAGGGGGGCGGTTAGTTGTGGGTGTAAGTGTAGGTGTGTGTGCGTTCCACGAAAATAAACCTGCATTAGGACAATATAAAAGCAAAATGAAGCCGATCCTGTGATGGAAAAAAATAAATAAATAAAATAAATACAGCGCGGACAGAAAATATTTGTGGTTTATATATACATTACGTCCTTGCCTCGAAATACATTATTAGAAACGCAATACAATAGCAGCAGTTCAATGTGAGGCGAGGTGGCTGAGTTATCCACCTGGGCAGGGCACATTTCACCTGCTGCCAAGATACCTGTGCATTTTTTGCCGCTCTGAGTTACCCAATACTTATTTAGGGCGCCGGGTGAGGGTTAAGAAGCGACTATAAGCCTACCTCGGCTCCCCCCAACACGAGAAACATAACTCCTTGCATTTAATACTCTATAAATTCCTCACAAACAAAGTAAGGGGGCGTGTCTATGCATGACCTTAGCTCCTACAGTTAGGCAATACTTATTTATGGCAACCAGCAAGGCATAAGAAGCGAGTGATCACCGTCCCTCGCCACACTACATGCATGCCTCGTTACATTAAATGTCCTAAAATCTTCAAAAACAAAACGAGGAGGAACTAAAGTTATGCACGAACTTTTCCTGCTATCGTTTAAATAATATTTATTAAGGGCGAGGAGCGCGGGCTGGGATGAGACGAGTCATTGTCTCCCGCCACACGATATGCATGACTTGCTACATTGAATGCTTTAAAATTCCCACAAGCAAAACGAGGCGGCGTATATATGATTTACTTTTTGACTGGTTTAGTTAAGGAACATAAGATGATGATTAAGTAATGAAAATATTGACACTTAGAGGGAAAACGTGCTTTGTAAATTCTTGTTTTCGAGGATTTCAAAGTAAACTTGGGCTTTAGGTATTATTGTTATTTAGGAAGACTAGTGAGACTTGGGAAGAAGCCATGAGCTACATCTCCTCCCACACAGCAAGCTACCTCCAATATATTGACGTTCCTACAAACGAAACAAAGAGGTGTACCTCTGCATGACTTTTGCCTTGTATCGTTAAGTAACATTCACTAAGAGTGACGAGTGAGGGTTGGAAATAACCTACTGCCTTCTCCTCCTCCTCCTCCTCGCACCACATGGCATGCATAACGAATTACATTAAATACTCTAACATTTCAGCAAACAAAAGGAGTCGGCTGCTCCACGCATGATTGGCTCTGGGCCTGACAAACACGGCCGAGGCTCCCCGCCGCGTGACGTCCCGGCCAAGACTTATCCCCAGCCTGTCCCGGGCGTGTAGCACTAAAGGGCGCGGCGTGAGGCTCCAGCAGGACCGTGCATAGATGCATCTACCTGTTTATGTGATTAATTAATATGCCTCATGGAGTGAAGTTGTGGAAGTCATGTAAAAAAAAAAATAAATAAATAAAAAAGAACTGAATACCACAGTGATGGCAAGATCCATGATCTGTCTCAGCAAACGAAGATTATAATTTCAGTGAATGAATCCTATAATGTTGGGTACGATAATGCGTGGGCAGTACTCATCAACTTACTTTATTTAAAATAATATTAGTCGTAAATTAAAATCAATGTATCTTATAATATTTGAAAAGTAATGAAGCAATAATACATATATACATTTTCTTTCAATTAATATAAGTCAGGGATCACAGTAAATGTATCTTATAATGCATGAAAGATAATTGGGTAGTTAGCACACATAAACTTTTTTCGTCAAATTAATAATAGTCAGAGATTTTGGCCAGTAAATGGATCTTATATTGTTCGTAGGATGATGTCTCATTTGTAGACGCGGATCAACACTCTCGTCAAACTAATATTACTTTCATGTCCAACTCGAATGTGTCCTCATGCAGCTGTGGCCTCATACGTCCAACACCTTTGCTCAAACTCCGCTAAGTTTCGAGGATTTTATCGAAAAGGTTTTATGTAGTATTGGGAAAGACATAAAATGCACCAGAAAATTTTTGCACTTTTTACTACCTTGGAAAACTCTCGCGTCTCTTCGCTACTTACTCGCAGTCGCCGTTCAGAGAGAGAGAGAGAGAGAGAGAGAGAGAGAGAGAGAGAGAGAGAGAGAGAGAGAGAGAGAGAGAGAGAGAGAGAGAGAGAGAGAGAGAGAGAGAGAGAGACGGAAACTAACGAGTGGAAGAATGAGCAGCGAGGATATACGTACAGTGAGAGAGGCAAGCAATTATCGCGCTGGGAGTCTGAGTCTGAGTCTTGTACCGTGTGTTCGACTCTTGACCAGCAGGGGCACAGGAAACGCAGGTAACAGTGCAGGTGTTTATTCACAGAAGGTGTGAACAGAAGGCTGGAGGTAGGTGATCTCCCGGCGCCAGGCCGCGCACTTCCACTTAACACTTATGACTGAAGCCTAGCTCGTTCACTCATACACGTATTCATGCCTCACACAAGTCTCGCTCATTCACTCGTTCACTCAACTAGCTAACAACCACACACCTCACCCGAGACATAAGGAAGATTCCTTATCTTTGTTATGGCTACCGTAACACATGAAACAAAGTTACAATGATTGAAGTACAGAAAACACGGTACATAAACACAAAACAAACACAGCGTACAATGAACACGTACGACTAATCGTAGGTGCTACGGTGCCACCGCACCTGCAGTCGTCTCGGCTCCCTACGCTGTCGGCTGCTTCGACGCTCTGGTTGCTCTCGGCCACGGTGTACCCCGTTACCCTGATGCTCCGGGCTGCCGGGATGGTGGTGTTCCTCGTGACCCTGATGCTGAAGCGCTGCACCGCCATGAGCGGTGTGCTGCTCGACAGGAAGGGGAGCAAGAGGTCTGTGTGGGCGTAGGTGTCTTCTATTACGCCACATCACGCGACCGCTGCCCATCTTGATGAGGTAGTCTCTCCTTCGCCCAACAGCCACGATGACACCCAGGCGATCCCAGAGGCCTGTCGTGTGATCTTGAACGTCGACGTGGCCACCGAGGTGCAGGAGAGGAAGAGTACGGGCGGACGCGTCGTGGCGAAGTTTCGCTTTCTTCCTCAGTCGCTCTGCCTTGGCGTCGCACTCATCAGCAGCGCGCTGCCACTGCTGAGCGTATGAGCGATGATGAGCCGGGACACAGGACCTCATAGGATGACCGAAGAGGACTTGTGCTGGTGATCGCCCTTCCGCCCTCGGAGTGTTGCGCAGTTCCAGCAACCCGCGAGCGAACGCATCCTCGTCCAGGTGTCCCTGCTGTGTGGTCGTGAGGATCAGCTTCTTCACGGACTTGACCGCTGCCTCGGCGTGACCATTGGAGCGTGGATAATGAGGTGAAGATACACGATGCTCCACCCCCCATCGAGCCAGGAAGCGCCGTACCGATGAAGAAGTGAACTGCGGTCCACCGTCAGTCCTCAGGAGAACAGGCACGCCCGTGTCGGCGAACACACCCCGAAGGACACGAACGAGCTGATCAGCCGATGCTGGACGTGAGCATGCAGACACGTGAGGCCACCCAGACAAGCGATCTACATACACGAGGTATGTACGGCCTGCTGCGTGGAAGTAGTCTGCAGAAACTGACTCAAACACCCTGCTGGGTGTGTCCGTGTCCTGCCAGAGAGGTTCGTTGGCTTGGCTTGGTAGGAGTGGACGGCATAGTGAGCATCCAGAAACGACGTTCTCAACGTCTCTGTCCATACCAGGCCAGTACACCGTTTGTCGGGCCCGTCGCTTGGTGCGCTCCATCCCCTGATGACTGTCATGGAGTCGCTCTAGTGTTTCTCGGCGGAGGCTGTGAGGAATAAGAAGCCTCGGCCCGTAAACCACCAGGTCGTCGTCTACGGCCAGCAGACTGCGCACCGGCCAGTACGTACGCAAGCGGTGATCGAGGTCGTGGCAATGATCAGGGAAGCCCTCGATGATGACGTTCTTGAGCAAGCAGTACTCCCCGTCTCTTGCTGCTGCGGCACGTACCATTTCCACAGTCTGATCCTGGAGTGGTGCTAAGCGGACGCCGTCCTCATTGGTGGCAGATAACGCTGAGATGACCGCTGAGTGGAGAGGGTCGAGGTCACCAGAAGTAGCAGCATCCTCTTCCTCCACTGGGTCCTGTACTGGAGCACGTGAGAGGGCGTCGGGCACACAGTGTGTCGATCCCTTTTGCCAGCTTGCTGTGAAAGAATACTGAGCAAGCTTCTCCCTCATGCGCTGCAGCCGCAGGTTCTCTATTTCTCCCAACAACTTGCTATTGAGGAGAGGTATCAGCGGGCGGTGGTCGAGCACTAGATCGAAGTGAGGGAGTCCTTTCAGGTAGGTGCCACATTTCCTGACTGCCCAGACGATTGCAGCCATTTCCAACTCTATTACTGCATAGCGGCTCTCTGTGTCTGTAACAAATCTTGACCCGCATTGCACCATCTTCCACTGGTCACTGTGCTTCTGCAGGAGAACGAATCCAAATCCGTGCATCCTTGAGGCGTCAGTCTGTAGCATCGTTGGTAATGATGGGTCGAAGTATGCCAAGACAGGTGGGCTGACGAGACACTGTTTCACCTTCTCAAACGCCTCTTCATGGTTAGGAGACCAGCACCAACTGTTCTTCGGGCGTAAGAGATCTCTGAGGGGTTGTGCAGCTGCAGCCACAGCAGGAGAAAAGCTTCCAAGCTGGTTTGTAAGACCCATGAATGATCGTAAGTCGGTGATGTGCTGTGGTCGTGGGAAGTCAGAGATTGCCTTAACTTTCTTTGAGTCTGTCGTGTAGCCTTGTCCAGAAACAGAGTAACCACAGTAATCTACCACTCTTTCCGCGAATGTAAACTTCTGTGGGTTGAGAGTGATGCCGTGCTGGTCACACCGCCGCACAATCTGAATGACATGGGCTAAGTGCGCACTGTAGGTGGAGTCATAGGCCAGGATGTCGTCCACGATCTTGATGGTGTTAGGTATGTCGCCGAGAGCTTGGTCTCCTCGACGGTTATACTCGTCTCCAGACGAGACGAGACCCATAACCGCTCGCCGAAACTTGTACCGACCCCAAGGTGTTATGAAGCAGGTTAAATCCTGGTCTTCTTCTCTAATGGGGACTTGAAAATACCCCATCTTGGCATCAAGAGTGGTGAACCAAACTGCTCCGGTCCCGATCGAGGCGATGGCGTCATGAGGTGAGCGCACTGGATACACGGGCCTCTTCACGTAACGGTTGAGTCGTGTCAGGTCAACACACAGCCTTACACCAGATGTCTTTTTTGGGACAGGCACAATGGGGTGGCACCATGCCGTAGGGTAGTCCACACTCTCGATGATTCCCTTGTTAAGCAGCTCTTCCAACTGGCTCTTAATTTCTTCACGCCAATTGTAAGGGATTGTACGAGATGCTGTTACGGCGAAGGGTCGAGCGTCGTCTGTCAACTCGATGGCCATGGATCCACCAGCCATTGCACGTAAACCTTCCTTTGCTTCGAAGACGCTGGGAAAGGCCTTGATCACAGCAGCAGCGTGCCCCGCACGCTGCTGTGGCGTTGGGTCGTAGGAATGAGGCCAGCTGATCACTTCTGTGGGCGTAGATAGAGGTGGCTGCGAGGCGGTCGGGTACTTGATGGAGCTGTTGCCGGTGTGCTGTTCTTCCCTGCGTAGCGGTCGGATTTGAGCCGGAAAATCTTCGGGGAGGATTCCGAGAGCGATGGAATCGTACCAGCTAAGCAGCGCCCCCTTCACCTCCTTCACCACGCTCACAACAGTCTCAGCTTCCCTGTCGCCCAGTTGCAAGTGCGACGAGAAAGTTCCTACACAGGTGAGGGGGTGATTACCGGCAGCATAAAGTCCATCACCATCAGCGGGCGCCAAGCTGGAGGGCGGGATTCCAAGGAGTGTTGCCGTGTCGAGGCCAATAACGGTCGTTTCGGCCCCAGAGTCAGGAGTCCACGTAATCTTGTCTCTTCCAGCGGGATGTGTGGCGGTAATGAGCACCTGGGGCGCAGGTCGTGCCGTCACCGTCTTTGTGTATACGCCTGATAAGAGCTGGTATACACTGGCACTGGCTCCCCGCCTCGGGCCTGCACCGCGATGAGGAGAGACAGTTGAGGAACTCCTCGAAGCTCCTCGTCGTTTCCTCACTGTCTGCTGACATACACTCGCAAAATGCCCTCTTTTCCCGCAGTTACGACACACTTTATCTATTGCCTGGCATCCCCTTTTGTCACTGCGACAATCTTTGCCACAACGATAACAGCCCGTGGGGCTTGAGCCCCCGAAACTGCCCTTCCTGTAGTTCGAGACAGCGTTCACACCATGGCTCGAAGAGTGAGAGCCGCCCCTTAGTACTGCACTACACTGGTTAGCGCTCTCCGATGCTCTGCAAATATCTATGGCGTTTTCAAGGGTGAGTTTCTTGTTTTCCAGCATGCGTTTCAGAGCCACTTCGTCTCGTGTCCCAACGACAATTCTGTCACGCAGCTGATGGTTTATGCACTGGTCGCAAAAGTCACAGAAATTGGCGATTTCCTTAACAGCACATAAAAAGTCGTCAAAACCTTCTTGCGTTTCTTGCACGCGGGAGTAGAAGTCTCTTCTATCCATGATGATGTTGCGCTGGCTTCGCAGGTACTCACACATTGCATCGAGGATGGTTCTTAACTCCGCGTCTCTCGGTAAGCTTATCCCGTAGCGAAGTGTACGGGTCCACTCGTCGTCTAGGACAGCAGCGAGTGCCGCCCTCTGCTCAGCCAGGGAGAGACAGTCTATCCTGGCGAGGGTTACGTATCCTTCAAACTTATGGCGCCACGTGTCGAACTCACGTAAAGATGCTGACGCCGTTAAGTGAGGAATGATGGTGGCGGACGTCGGGAACCTCGCGCCCTGGGTAGACGTGCTGCGGGCTGTGGTTTCGCCTTCATTGCTCGCCGTGGTGCGACTGGGAGCTTGTGTCCCCACTCTCTCCAGCAGCTGGGTTAAACGCTCCTCGCGAGCCTGACTCTGCTCCGACTGTCGCGCTAGCAGAGCCTGACTCTGCTCCGACTGTCGCGCTAGCAGGGCAGCCAGCGCCTCCAACTGCTTCTCCATTCTGCGCCGTACCCACTGCAGCCTTGTCCTGATCCTACTCACTGCGCCATGTTCGACTCTTGACCAGCAGGGGCACAGGAAACGCAGGTAACAGTGCAGGTGTTTATTCACAGAAGGTGTGAACAGAAGGCTGGAGGTAGGTGATCTCCCGGCGCCAGGCCGCGCACTTCCACTTAACACTTATGACTGAAGCCTAGCTCGTTCACTCATACACGTATTCATGCCTCACACAAGTCTCGCTCATTCACTCGTTCACTCAACTAGCTAACAACCACACACCGTGTATCTGAACCGTGAAGGGAAAAAAAAAATGTCACTGATGTGTGTGTGTGTGTGTGTGTGTGTGTGTGTGTGTGTGTGTGTGTGTGTGTGTGTGTGTGTGTGTGTGTGTGTGTGTGTGTGTGTAGACATGTCGCTTTTTTGTCAAATATTACACTGCACTGGTAGAAAGATATTTGCACATATATTCTCTCTCTCTCTCTCTCTCTCTCTCTCTCTCTCTCTCTCTCTCTCTCTCTCTCTCTCTCTCTCTCTCTCTCTCTCTCTCAACACTCGGCTTCAACTCCAGGTGGCAAGGCAGGGACTGGGCAAACAACGAGTCCAGACTTGCGCTCTTCCTCTCAAATCGTCAAGTGGCAAACGCGAACGAAAAGGAGGAGGAGGAGGAGGAGGAGAGGAACACCCGGAAGGAGGAAGAACAGCAGCAAAAGAAGAGGAAACAAAGGGAAGAAGGAACTGTACCGGAAACAAGAAGACAATGAAAACGTGAAAAAAAAGTAAGAAGTGGGTGAGAAGGAGGGAGGAAAGGAGGAAGAAGACCAAGGAGGAGGAGGAGGAGGAGGAGGAGGAGGAGGAGAAGGAGGAGGAGGAGGAGGAGGAGGAGGAGGAGGAAGAAGAAGAGGTAGTGGTGATAGCTGAAGAAGAGAAAACGTAAGTGGGAAGGCATGGATAGTATCAGAAAAAGGAGAGCTAAGTAATGAGGAGGAGGAGGAGGAGGAGGAGGAGGAGGAGGAGGATGGAGGATGGAAGCACAAACGGAGGGAGAAAAGGATTTGTGTGGGTGTATATTTTTGCGGAGTAACTGCACCGTTTTGTTTCCTGCGCAGAAATTTTGGCGAAATGGAACGGAATAGTTTAGCGTTCGTGTGATAGTGACGCTGGATTTGTCTGGCGTGTGGGGGCGGCGCGGACTTTTCTTTCCATTTTTTTCTTTCTTTTTCTTTCAGTCTTTTAAAAGCGAAGACGTAGATAATGTGGATTTATATGGGATCCTTTCCTCTTTGTTGTTGTTGTCCATATATATTTGTTTGTGTGTGTGTGTGTGTGTGTGTGTGTGTGTGTGTGTGTGTGTGTGTGTGTGTGAGAGATTATTTGATCGTGTGAACTGAAACCCACCATATATTTCCATCACTACCTAATTATGTATATTTATCTCCATTTAGCAATTACATACGTACATTACATTTAGATAGATGAGCCCGTGTGTGTGTGTGTGTGTGTGTGTGTGTGTGTGTGTGTGTGTGTGTGTGTGTGTGTGTGTGTGTGTGTGTGTGTGTGTGTGTGTGTGTGTGTGTGTGTGTGTGTGTGCCTGGCCAAATACTTTAAGGCCTTACCAGTCAACAGGCTTACCTTCTGACAGTGCCAAGTCCCCCCTGTCTCTCTCTCCCCCTCTCATTTTCTCTCCCTCCCCTTCCCTCCACCTTTCCGTCAGCTGAAGGGAGTGTCATAATCGATTACTGACTATCACATGGAGAGGTCACAAACAGGCTGTTCATTTATCTGTACCTACTAGCTTACCTACTTAGTGCATCCGCTACACCTCTCACCAACGCATACCAGTTCACTACATCCCCTTCAGCCTACACGAATTAAAATTCCTTAGGGTGTAATCTACCTTTTAAAAGTCTTCAGCAGCGAGAGCCTCCATCCTGCCAGCCTACACTCTGCCAGCCCGGGCCGACAACCAGTTCACCTTATGCCCAGTGCAGGCCACACCTCAAGCACCCTACACCTACACCAGCCTGCATCCTCACGTTGCTTTTAGTGCTGGAGAAATAAAGATTACGTCTGTCTGGTGAACTGTTAAACGACTCAGGGGTGAATGAAGGACCAATGATGGTGCAGGTATACATGTAAGGAGGTGTACGGATACTAGTAGTAGTAGTAGTAGTAGTAATATGTAGTTGTAGCAGCAGCAACAGCAACAGCAGCAACAGAGCAGCAGCAGCAGCGGCAGCAGCAGCAGCAGCAGCAGCAGCAGCAGCAGTAATAGTAACAATAGCAGCAGCAGCAATAGTGGTAATAGTAGAAACAGATATCAGGGTTAGTGAAGCAATACTTCCTACCCTATCCCATGTGAGCACCATTGGTAGGCTGAACACCCACACAGACAGTAATCTGTACAGACGTTGGTGTCGGTACAAGATCGCTTCCCTGGCCGGTGATGGGCAGGTCTATCGTCAGGAGAAACAGCGCAGCGAGTCGGATTTCCCGAACAGGGCCATGCTACAGAAGCTGCGGCTGTTCAGTGTTATAAATAGTTTACATAACCCCACGGCGACCCACGCGTGCCGGGATTGTCATTTAGTTGATTAGTATTACAGAAAACCTCTTTCAATTTGCAAGAGAAGAGCACTCGTAAAAGTAATTGTAGCTGTGACACTGATTTGATGAACTGTTTTTCATATTTACTCATTGAGCAGCATGCCAAAAGGGACGCATTGAAAGACGTGAGCATAGAATATATAAATAGAGAGAGAGAGAGAGAGAGAGAGAGAGAGAGAGAGAGAGAGAGAGAGAGAGAGAGAGAGAGAGAGAGAGAGAGAGAGAGAGAGAGAGAGAGAACTTGTTTCAATCGATCTGTACTGTACCAAGTGTGCGATAAAGCTGAAACTGTTCATCCTACTCTAGTTTCAGTTCACCTGTTTTCTTGAGTCACCATTGAAAACCACACAACGCAGAGATACGTTTTCTGTAAAGAAATGACTGGCAAGGCTAACATTCACACGAGTCCGATTCTCTTCCCGAGTTGAACATTTCGATATTCTCCCGGTAACTGATGTGCTGCGGAAAACAAAACACGCCATTTATCTTCAGGGGGAATGTTTTACACAGGACGGAGGGAAATTCATTGCGATGGATGAATAACAAACAACCGAACAAGCCTATACCATAATGATGTAAAACTGCTCCTGTCTTTATTTCTATTGTGTTTAGGTATTTATTCATTTCCAACAGTTATAAGTAACATAAGTAACAGACACACTCTTTCCTACCCTTAAGTTATGCAGCAAATAAAGATTAATGGTTACGGTGAGGGTAAGCCTGTGGTGATGAAAAGTAACGAGGTAGGCACTAATTGGAACATTGGTTAGCTTGTCATTACTTTTTATATACTTTGGTTTCTAAGACGTAGTTCGAAAAAAAAGAAGAGGAAGATGAAAGAGCAGGAGGAAGAGGAAGAGGGAAGGTGAAGAAAAAAGAGGCAAAGATATACTTTCATTTCTATATTATTATTATTATTATTATTATTATTATTATTATTATTATTATTATTATTATTAGAGGTGGAGGTTAAGAGAGACACAAGTGAGATGAGAGGACTTTATTACCGAGTGGTTTCGCTTTTACACTCACCTCAACACCTGAGTCTTTCTTAACTTTCACCCTTAACTTGTCTGAATTACTCAACACTCATTATTATCATAATTATCATCATCATCACATTATCATTATTAATACATATATTACTATTATCACTATGATCATTATCATCACTATCGCTTCCCTGGTCATTAGTAACTGCTGTAATTGCCAGATAACGCCACGATGCCGCCAAACAACAATGACACAAATGTGGAACTCCGCGGCGGGCGAGCTCATAACGAGGCGAGACATGCAAACACAAGCAGAGAATGGACAATTACTGCGTCATGTATGTATAATCCGCCCATCAGTCCACCTGTCTGTAGCTTTGTCTGTCTGTCTGTCCGCCTTTTGTATAATTATATAAAAAAATTATATTATATGCGTCCATTCGAGATAGATGGAGATAGATAAATATATATATATATATATATAGAGAGAGAGAGAGAGAGAGAGAGAGAGAGAGAGAGAGAGAGAGAGAGAGAGAGAGAGAGAGAGAGAGAGAGAGAGAGAGAGAGAGAGAGAGAGAGAGAGAGAGACGATCATCCATCCGTCTATCCATAATTGTACAAACGAGCAAACTAACAAACAACAAACATAACAAACATGCATACAAACATACAGACAGACAGACATAAAGACAGACTGATAAGATTGCAAAAAACAACACTGCTCGCGAAGGAAATGGAAAAACAATGAAAATCCCATCCGTGGAATTAGACGAACCTCAAAACATGGCAAATGAACAAAACATTTTCAGGCGACCGTCGAAGGAGAAATTTTGTAATAAGCACTTAAAGGAGAAAGATAATGGAGAGAACAGATAAGTTTACCCCTAGACCACGCGCTCTCACTGCTCTAACACCTGACACAACACTTATACTTCGCGCTTAAGGCTTATACACTTCATACGTCCCTTGTGTTAGGCAAAGTTAGGTTAGGCTAAAACTAAGTTAGGTTTGGTTTGATTAAACAGTCAAATCTGATTGTGTTAGGTTGCGTACGTGAGGTAAGGTTATGTTAGTTAGGTTAGGAAAGGTCGAGTTCGGTTGGTTAAGTTCGTTTCGATTAAGTTACGTCGAGTTAGGATATGCTAGATTAGGTTTGTTAAAGTACTATAAGGTAACATTAGATTATTAGTTTTGGTTAAGTTATGTCATCATCTTGAATTACGTAAGATTAAGATGGATAATATTAGATAAGGTAAGGTGAGGTTAAGTTACTTTATCATAGACCTACACTTTAGTTTCCTTATTCAAATTTTAGTTCTGGTTAGGACATATCATCTTAAATTAGGTCAGATTAGGATAGATAAGGTTAGATATGGCAAAGTAAAATTAAGTTATTACAGACCTACATCAATTTTAGCTTTGGGTAAGTCATGTCACGTGAAATTAGGTTAAATCAGGATAGATGAGGTTAAATATGGCAAGGTAAAGTTAGGTTAAGTTACTGCAGACCTACATTTAAGTCCCAAACAAATTACATCACTTCCCTGAATCTTACACCCACAACACAAGCGATACCCGACACGGACGCCAAAGCCCTGATAACACCGTCCCAGCACTCCCTCTACGCTCGCCTTACGTTCCCAGCATTCTGTCCTTCCCTCCCTCTGTCTTGTAATCCTCAACCAAGCCAGCTGTTGCTATTTCGTCAGTCCTGAGTTCACTGCATTAAGAAGGATGGAAAAATAGCAAGGAAAATGAAACAGAAGATGCTCTGCTCCTGAACACACACACACACACACACACACACACACACACACACACACACACACACACACACACACACATACACACACATACACACGAATAAATAATGAACAGAAACATGCGGGAAAAATTCTCTCTCTCTCTCTCTCTCTCTCTCTCTCTCTCTCTCTCTCTCTCTCTCTCTCAGCGGGTCGCACCAGGTCGGGTGGGTCGCGACTAACACCACGCGAGGATAACCACACATCACACGTCGCGAAACGAGATAAGGCCGAGCCGGGGATTAGAGTTGGCCTGCGGGAAATTGTGAGAGTGCCGCCGGGGACACTACTTTTACGGCGCCGGACTGTAAGGAGGGTGGTGGTGGTGGTGGTGGTGGTGGTGGTGGTGGTGTGTGTGTGTGTGTGTGTGTGTGTGTGTGTGTGTGTGTGTGTGTGTGTGTGTGTGTGTACGAGTAGGTGGTGTGTTTTCATCTCCCTTGCAAACGTGATCTTTATATAACAACACCAGTGTAGTAAATGATGAAAGTGATGATACATTGGGGGGGAGAGAGAGAGAGAGAGAGAGAGAGAGAGAGAGAGAGAGAGAGAGAGAGAGAGAGAGAGAGAGAGAGAGAGAGAGAGAGAGAGAGAACATGAATACATGATACAAAACAAATTATCCAAAAGAAGAATTAAAAAAAAAAAAAGACATTCGTAGACTGATGGATAAACAGACAGAAACGAATGAAAACATACACAGACAGATAGATACACAGAAAGGCGCGCACACACACACACACACACACACACACACACACACACACACACACACACACACACACACACACACACACACACACACACACAGAAACCACCACCATCAACAACAACAGTAGCATCTGCAAACTTAAAAAAATAAATAAATAAAAAAAATACTATAAGCATCACAAGATTGAGCAGAGTCAAGGAATCCAGTAAGAGATCAAGTTCCATTCTCTTCTAGATCGATGGCATTGGATCCACCACCACTACCACCACTACCACCACTGCACTGCTTGGGCCAACAACCACCAAGAGATACAGCAGGGTACATTGTAATCCTTTCCCACCCACCCACTCCTCGCCAGACTGTCCTCCAGTAACGCTCACTAGCCGCAGCTCGCACTGCTATCA
>NC_087154.1:11635744-11643244 GCF_035594125.1 Scylla paramamosain
TCAAGAAAATAATATATTACTGAAGCATCGAGAATATGATTGAGATCAAGGCTACACTTCCTGATAAACAACCCTTATCACTGTTGACTGATATATTTAAAAAGACGCGGGAGTCACTGTAATCTGTTCAATCGCAAGGCATCAGACGTCTGAGAACGACTACCTCCTTGAGAGATAAGACTGATACTGATGCAACTTTCATTATATTCACATCTTTAACTGAGTTTAGACTGCTCTACCTCTATGATGATCAAGGCTGAGAAGGAAAGCCAAGTCATCCTGAAAGTGAAAAAGAGGTGGAGAGGAGAGATAAATAGAAAGGAGGAAAGAAAGAAGGATAACAAGAAAAAAGACAAAGAACGGAAAAAAAAGAATGATAGAAAGAAAGAAAGAAAATCAAGAAAAAGAAGGAGAAAAAGAAAGAAAGAGAAGAGAAAAGAAAGAAAAAAATATAGACAGAAAGAAAGAAAAAAGCAAAGAAACCAAGAAACCAAGAAAGTAGACTGGAATGAAAAAAAAAAGAAAAATACACGACTGGCTAGAGATGCACGAAATGTTTGCCCTGCAGCGCCTTACAAGTCCGACGACGATAATAATAGTGATATGATATTATGTTGTCAGTGGTGATAAATTGCCTAACACAAATTAGATAAAGATATCACGCATCGTGTACTTCATATTAGTGGTCGGGAAATGCGTTAAGTGATATTTTGGCACTTTTTAGGTGATAAGCAATTTCCTGTGAAAAGAGCAAAGAAGGAAAACTTAGAAGAAAATAATCTTTAACATTTGTGCGAAAGGTGAATGAAACGAAATTTGTAAC
This sequence comes from Scylla paramamosain, assembly GCF_035594125.1. Classification (NCBI taxonomy): domain Eukaryota; kingdom Metazoa; phylum Arthropoda; class Malacostraca; order Decapoda; family Portunidae; genus Scylla; species Scylla paramamosain. The sequence goes on from NC_087154.1 coordinate 11,636,568, forward strand.
GTGGTAAATTCATCATACTACTACTACTACTACTACAACTACTACTACTACTACTACTACTACCTCTACTACTACTGCTGCTACTACTACTACTACTACTACTACTACTACTACTACTACTACTACTACTACTACTGCTACTACTACTACTACTACTACTACTACTACTACTACTACTACTACTATGAACGAAGGAAATGATGAATAAATGAGGAAATTAAAACAAGACTTGGAAAAAATAAGATGCAAAGGAGAGAGAGAGAGAGAGAGAGAGAGAGAGAGAGAGAGAGAGAGAGAGAGAGAGAGAGAGAGAGAGAGAGAGAGAGAGAGAGAAAGGAAGAAGAAGAAGAAGAAGAAGAAGAAGAAGAAGAAGAAGAAGAAAAAGAGTAGGAGGAGGAGAAGGAGGAGGAGGAGGAGGAGGAGGAGAATGGGGAGAGGAGGAGGAGAAGAAGGAAGCATAACTAAAAAGGAAAAGCAAGTGCAAGTATTCTGTTCAGCATATCGAGACAAGATCTAAACGAAATCACAAAGGCGAGGGAACTCAGACAAACCATGAGTGAGGAGAACGAACACTTATTCTCCTCATTGACTTAGGAAAAAAAAAAGGAAAAAAAAAAACCTTACTTTCCACCGGCAAAACAAGCTATTAAATAACAGCGCAGAGCCACAAATGCGTGCGTCGATTCCTCCCTCAAAACAAGTTGTACAAGAATGACGAGAATAATAGTGAAGATGAAAGATTTCGTTTAACGGGACGACCTACAAGAAAAATGTAAAAGGGAAATGGTTGAGTAAAGAAAAGACGGAGGCCACGAGATGAGAAGGAAACACACAAGGCAAATACGATGGAGGTTATGTAGTATAAGATTATGTTACGTAACGCTGATCTGGGTTAAGTTAGGTTACGTTACGTGAGGTGAGGTAAGGTGAGGTTGCTACGTTAGGTTAAGGTTGGGTTAGGTTAGGTTAAGCTAGGTTAGGTTAGATTAAATTTGATTAAATCTGATTAAGTAAATATATATTATGTATGCTAGGTTAAGTTAGATTGCGTTAAGTTTGATTAGGTCAAGTTAGGTAAAGTTATTAATTACAATTAAATAAAATTAAGTTTTAATAGTAAATATTGTTAGGTTATCAAGTTAAGTTGGTCTGGTTAGAATAAGTTGGGTTAGATTACGCAGGCAAACTTGTCAAAACGTTTCTCCATCGAACACAGAAGGAAAGTAACAAGTAAAGTCGTTACATCTACAAATCATCCAGTATGAAGAGAAGGAAGCAAGGCGCGCACTCATAATATTAGAGACATGGGGATGGGATAGGAAGAAAAAAAAAAATCGACTGGCAAGATATATCCTCCCCCGGGGCAAAATTGGCCGACACACCGGGACAACGGAACGCCAGCCCACAGCGGAGGAGGGAGAGACGCCGGAACAGGTGTGAGTGTGGGTGTGCGTGTGGGGAAGAGTGTTTTGCGAGGGTAGGGTGTGTTGTGAAGGAAGGGTGTGTTGTGAAGGGAGAATGTTATGAGGAAAGGGTATGGAGTGAGTGAAGAGTGTGTTGAGGGGGAGGGTGCGGAGTGAGTGAAGTTGTGTGGAGTGGTGTGGAGCAAGTGAAGGAAACCGTGAGGGAGAGTCGGGCTACGAAAAGAGGAAGAAGTAAAAAGAATTGAAGTACAAAGATCTGAAAATAGTAAGGAGGCGGGGAAGCAATAGGACACGGAGACCAAGTTGTGCATAGAAAATGATTATGAAGAATTACCAAGCCAGAGTGCTGCAGTCTAAGCGGTTTATGAATCAGTAGAGCATAAATGAGGAGGTTGCAGGGGTCAGCGAGATTAAGAGGTAAGGTTGGTAATTTCTACAGGAAGATGAAGAGACTCCTAAGATGCAAAGAACAGCGTGATGGTACTAACGAAAGAAAGCAAATAAATGAATAAATAAATAAATAAATAAACAAATAAATAAAAAAAATAAATAAATGAATAAAATAAAATAAAGTAAAAATAATAATGATAATAAATAAATAAATAAATAAATAAATGAAAAATACAAGTTTTCCTTTACGTCGATTATATTTTAATAATTAATAAATATTTTTATTCAATTTAATTGGTAATATATTTTAATGTCTACAAAATCTTAGTTATTAATGTGCTGCGGTGGCAAGGCAGCGAAAGTGTTGGGCAGAGTGTGCTGAACACATGAAAAAAAGCTGACAATCTTCATCTACAAACAGCTACAGAGAACAACGATTAACGATGATCTTAATGCGACAAATGAGACAGACAATTACTTTCATCAAAGGTAAAAAATTTCAACCTGTCAGTCATTCAGTTGGTCAGTCAATTAGTTTGGGATGCATGAGGCAGCTTCACTATACTTTATAGTAACCTAGTCTTTATTGTTTATATATATGGGGAGACTCATGTGTCTGGATTTCTTTATGAAGCAGAAGGTTAGTCTGCGTGGCAAGGGGAAACGTAACAAGATAGCAGTGTGCAGGTGAGGAAAAATGCAAGCCCTTTATTATGCAATGGACATGCATGATGTATTTTCCTTCTCGCAGCTTTAGACACACTTCAATTCGTATTTTCCAGGAGAAAATCTTGGCGACAAGCATTTCACAGCTACGGTTATGCACTAGCTGAGCTTCATACGAATAACAGACCTTTCCAGATGCAGGAATCGTCTCGCTTCTCCGTCAGAAACGTTACAGGACACACACACACACACACACACACACACACACACACACACACAGGGTGGTGGTGATTCTGGCAACTGTCCGTGTCCCGCTCTCCTTGTTCCCTCTCGGCCTCCATCCCTTCCCCGTATCCTATCCCTCTCTCTCCTACCATCCCAGCCAGCCTCCTACCAAGCCGGCCCACCTTGCTCCCTCCCTCGTCCTTGCTCCTCCCGAAACACATACACCGCTCCACATTTCAAGATCACTGAGAGGTCATATTCCTCCAGCAATTCGTTGTTGTTAGGTGTGTGTGTGTGTGTGTGTTTGTGTGTGTGTGTGTGTGTGTGTGTGTGTGTGTGTGTGTGTGTGTGTGTGTGTAACTTTGTACAGCGGTCAAACAACAGACCAAGCAATGTGAGAGAGGACAGAAAATACAACATAGATGAATAAGCAATTGATATATTTCAATAAACACAAAGATATCTAAGATCTTACAATATGCCTTGCCGTGAAAATCGACAGTCTGAAGATTAATACTTAGTCTTGGAAAGCACTGGATCTCTGGTACGTTATTATATTCTCAGGAGGTCAGCAGGACAGAGCGGACAGTCGTTGTGTTTCTCTTGACAACAGTAGGATTTGTAAGAGAGAGAGATAGGCACTTCCTGAACCACTCTCCTCGTCACGCGACTGTGGGCAAGACTCTCCCAAACAAAACCAACTTTTTTTTTTTTGCTTCTCGTTTATGTACTGTATGAACGTATGAGAGAGAGAGAGAGAGAGAGAGAGAGAGAGAGAGAGAGAGAGAGAGAGAGAGAGAGAGAGAGAGAGTAGTTAAGTGCCCTAATCCAGTCACTTGTTGCTCAGCCCAAGAAGTAAACTTTCTGGGAGAGAGAAACACCCAATTGCTCTTTTAATGGAGCCCGAGGGTCGGCAGCGAGGGAGAGCAAATGGGCTCGAGATCGCCCCGAGATTCTTCCCCAACAATTCCTCCACCACCACCACCACCATCACCGAGAAACATTAACCACTGTCTTGAAGACTTTTTCCTCTTCAACTACTTCAAGGATGAGTGAGATAACATTATCTTACGTTTATTTAGGATAAGTTAAGTTTGAGTAGATAACTTAACCTAACTGGACCTAACCTAACCTCACTAAACTTCACCTAACCTAACCTAATCTAACGTAACGTGACCTAACGCAACATACTCGTAATCTAATCTAACCTTACCTAGTCTAATCTAATCTAACCTAAGCTTACCTAACCTAGCCTAACCTAACCTAATTTTTTTTCTTTATGTAGGAGGAGCACCGACCAAGGGCAACAAAAATCCAATAAGAAAAAAAGTCCGTTGAGATGACTGTCGCCGAACAGAGTCAAAAGCAGTAGTTAAAAATTACAGGATAAGTGTCTTGAAACCTCCTTCTTGAAAGAGTTTAAGTCATAGGAAAGTGGAAATACAGAAGCAGGCAGGGAGTTCCAGAGTTTACCAAAGAAAGGGATGAATGATTGAGAAGACTGGTTAACTCTTGCATTAGAGAAGTGGACAGAATAAGGAAGAGAGAAAGAAGAGTCATGTGCAGCGAGGCCGCAGGAGGAGGGGAGACATGTAGTTAGCAAGATCAGAAGAGCAGTTGGCATGAAAATAGCGGTAGAAGACAGCAAAAGATGCATCACTGCGGCGATGAGAAAGAGGCTGAAGACAGTCAGTTAAAGGAAAGGAGTTGATAAGACGAAAAGCTTTTGATTCCACCCTGTCTAAAAGAGCAGTATGAGTGGAACTCCCTCATATATGTGAAGAATACTCCATACATGAATAGAGTTGGCAGCTGGGGAGTTGAGAAAAACTGGCGGAGACGACTCAGAATGCTTATCTTCATAGAAGCTGTTTCAGCTAGAGATAAGATGTGAAGTTTCCAGTTTAAATTATAAGTAAAGCACAGACAGAGGATATTCGATATAGAAGACGGGGAACAGTTGAGTGTCATTGAAGAAGAAAGAATAGTTGTCTGGAAGGTTTTGTTAAGTTGATAGATTGAGGAATTGAGTTTTTGAGGCAATGAACAATACTAAGTTTGCTCTGCCCCAATCAATTTTTGAGAGATCATAAGTCAGGCGTTCTGTGGCTTTCCTTACTCTCCTTACTTACTTTCCTTACTCTCTTTTAGAGATTTTGGTGAAACTTTTGCTGTTGCCTTAGACATATCAAAAGCTTTTGATAGAGTCTGGCACAAAGCTTTGATTTCCAAACTACTCTCCTATGGCTTCTATCCTTCTCTCTGTAATTTAATCTCAAGTTTCCTTTCTGACTGTTCTATTGCTGCTGTGGTAGACGGTAACTGTTCTTCTCCTAAATCTATTAACAGTGGTGTTCCTCAGGGTTCTGTCCTGTCACCCACTCTTTTCCTATTATTCATCAGTGATCTTCTAAACCAAACTTCTTGTCCTATGCACTCATACGCTGATGATACCACCCTGCACTTTTCCACGCCTATTTACAAACGTCCAACCCTTCAGGAAGTAAACAGTTCACGCAGGGAAGCCACAGAACGCCTGACTTCTGATCTCTCTAAAATTTGTGACTGGGGCAGAGCAAACTTAGTATTGTTCAATGCTTCAAAAACTCAATTCCTCCATCTATCAACACAACACAAACTTCCAGACAACCATCCCCTCTTCTTTAATGACACTCAACTGTCCCACTCTTCTATACCGAGCATCCTCGGTCCGTCATTTTCTTATAATCTAAACTGGAAACTTCACATCTCACTTCCAACCAAAACAGCTTCTGTGAAGTTAGGCGTTCTGAGACATCCCTGCCAGTTTTCCCCAACCCCCCCAGCTGCTAACTCTGTACAAGGGTCTTATCCGTCCATGTATGGCGTATGCTTCACATGTCTCGTGGGGTTCCGCTCATACTGCTCTTTTAGACAGGATGGAATCAGAAGCTTTTCGTCTCATCAACTCCTCTCCTCTAACTGATTGTCTTCAGCCTCTTTCTCATCGCCGCAATGTTGCATCTCTAGCTATCTTCTACCGCTACTTTCATGCTAACTGGTCCTTTGATTATGCTAACTGCATGCCTCCTCTCCTCCCGCGGCCTCGCTGCACAAAACTTTCTTCTTTCCCTCACCCCTATTCTGTCCACCTCTCTATTGTAAGAGTTAACCAGTCTTCTCAATCATTCATCCCTTTCTGTGGTAAACTCTGGAACTCCCGACTTGCTTCTGTACTTCCACCTTCCTATGACTCGAATTCCTTCAAGAGGAAGGTTTTAGGACACTTCAGTTTTTGACCACCGTTTCGGACCTGTCCAGGGACCCGTATCTTAGTAGGCTTTTTCTTTTAATGAATTTTGTTGCCCTTGGCCGGTATCCCTCCTACATAAAAAAAAAAAAAAAAAACTATTTCCATTATCTGTTTAACTACCACCGCCACTACCATTGTCACCACCACCACCTCTACCATGAAGAGTCCTGAAGAAAAGAATCCCGTACGTCTTAAGTATTTTCTTTCAAAACAATCAATAATTCAGAGAGGTTTCTTATTAAGTCAAATTCGTGGTGAGTCATCGTTATGTTATACAATGTTTTTGTGTACTGAAAATAACAGTGCGAACACAGAACATTGTTTTCAGTAATGCTGCCACACTTCTCGTTAAGGAACTGATGGCATTCTCCTTAAAGAGTGGAGGGAGCGTTCGCTAGGATAAATTTTGAATTGTGTTACATTATTAATCCCGTGAGTAAATATTGTGTTGTGTTCTTAACAGACTATACAAGTGTCTTTGTTAACCAGCCGTAAGTGCATGGTACAACGCAGCTGATATCGGGGCCTTTTTAACAACCGTTTCCACGGTTACGTCACTGGTGTTGTGATACCGCTCCCTTGGGACACTGCACAGTATAGTTTTAGCCTCATTATCGACAACTGAATATAGTGAGTGCCTTCCACGGCGCCTTACAGGGGTTTGGAATTTGGTGTGAAAA
>NC_087154.1:11653244-11655744 GCF_035594125.1 Scylla paramamosain
GAGCTAAATAGAGAGGAAGACTGTGACATCACAGATACAGTTGTAGTTAGGAGGAATCCTTACCACCCAAACCAAAGAGACCTCAATGACCTCATCAGAGATCTTGGTTTGACAAAATCAAATGGTGAGCTTTTGATTTCATGGCTGAAGGCAAGTGACCAGCCAATGAAAACGTCACAAACATTTCTCCAGCTTCTTTGCAAAGGAGGACAGGCTATGCTACTGCAATGATGTATCAGGCTTATTTGATGCCATTGGAATTGATTGCAATGCAGATGAATGGAGAATCTTCATTGACAGTTCCTCCAGAAACCTGAAAGCTGTACTTCTGCACAATGGAAACAAGTATCCATCTCTGCCTCTTGCTCATTCTGTGCATCTTAAGGAGGACTACAGCAGTGTAAAGCTTCTACTGGAAACTTTGAACTACAACAAGTATGGCTGGGAAGTTATTGGAGACTTCAAGATGGTGGCTTTCTTGATGGGAGTGCGACAAGGTTTTACCAAGAGTGCTCAGAATTTCTACAGAAGCTCACAGAAAAGGAGAAAAAAGCTTGGGAGTGTTTCATTACTGTAGTAAAGGGCTTTCTTGGCAACAACAAGGCTGATAACTATATGGAACTGATTGAAGCTTTAGTGAAAAGTTATGGTGAGATGGGGTGCAGAATGTCCTTGAAGGTCCATATCCTAGGTGCTCACCTCAACAACTTCAAGGAGAATAATGGGAGCATATTTAGTGGAACAAGGGGAGCGCTTCCACCAAGATATAATGAACTTTGAACAGAAATATCAGGGATCCTTCAATGAAAACATGATGGGAGACTACATTTTAGGGCTCATACATGAAAGTGATTTGTTGTATTCATGCAAATCAAGAGAGAGAGAAAAAAAAAAAAAAAAAAAAAAAAAATATATATATATATATATATATATATATATATATATATATATATATATATATATATATATATATATATATATATATATATATATATATATATATATATATATATATATAATCCTAAAAATTAGTTTCAGAAGTTTTAAAATAAATTTTTGTGTCATTTAAATTTGTTTTTGTTTTCTGTCCAAAAATGGTGAGTGGTGAAATTGATCTATTTTGGGACAAAAAAAAAAAAAAAAAAATCTAAAAGCTACAAAAATAAAGTTTGACAGGAATAATGGACATTTTCTATTGTTTTGTAATGAAAAGAATTGGAAAATAACACTTGCTTGTCAGAGACAAAAATCGTGTTACATAGTGTTATTAGAAACTGTACAGTTTTCTGCTAGTTAGATAAGAACTGAGCCAGTTATGGATATATCTACAAATACCATTGCAGTGCATATTACCTAGAAGGATGTTAGGTTGAACTGTATCAAAAGGTTTCCGAAAATCTATGATGATGGATAAGATGGATTTATTTCTATTAAGTGATGTATAAAGATCTGATATAAAAGTATTATTCGCGTCATATGTAGCTGGAACCTGGCATAAAGCCAAATTGGTTATCATTTTTTTTTTTTTTGTTAGATATTTCATGGGGTGAGTTTCCATCAATGTTTCGAAAATTTTTGAAAATATTGGTAAGGTAGATATTGGTCAGTAACTGGAAATGTCAGATTGAGAGCCTGATTTATAAATCGGCATTATTTTACAAATTTTGAGTTTGGGAAAAAGCCAGTCCTAAGTGATTGACTAAATAATATTGTAAGAGGTTTGGCAAGCATTTCCTTATCACTTTCTTTTATTAAATTTACAGGTATCTCCTCAATGTGCCCTTTTATGTGTTTAAGAGATGTTATTACTTTCACTGTATCAAGGTATGTTATCACTGGCATTACCATAGAATGTGGATAGCTTCCGCGAAAGTAAGAGACGTGAGAAATTGCTCTGATAGCCAATTTTTTCTGTAAGCTTAGGGGCGATTATTGAAAAGTAATTATTGATAGCTTCTGAAATATCTTGCCAGGTATTCTTAGTTTGGTTGTTATAAGTTATTGAATCAGTAACTGCATAAGTTTTAGTTTTGGTATCAGTTAGTTCGTTAATTGTTTGCCATATCTTTTTAGTATTCAGTCTGAATTCTGAAATCTCAATCTGTTGGTAGTAATTTCTTTTAGAGGAGTTCGTGAGATTATTTAGGTGATTTCTACAATTTTTTGTATTGATCATGGGTGACCATTTCTAGTTTAAAGGCTTTATATAGAGCAAACTTTTTGTTCTATAGATTTAAGAATTCCTCGAGTAATCCAAGTTTTTTGTATTCTTTTAGTTGAAATAAATTTAGATAAGTCAGGGAAACGTGTAGTAAATACTGTATAAAATAATACGTGTAGTAGATATTGTATCAAGAAATAAATGACACTTTGTGTTTATATTTTGATATGTTAATAACGTATTCCAGTTAATGGCTGAGAGATTGGCTTCAAATGTTCTGCATTTGTGAACGTTTTTTGGTCTATAAGTTAGCTCGTGGGTCTTATTAAGTGTGTGATG
>NC_087154.1:11660744-11670744 GCF_035594125.1 Scylla paramamosain
GGGATCTCCACAAAAGGGAAGAATCAGAAGCCATAGGAGGGTACTTTGGAAATCAAAGCTTTGTGCCAGATTCTAACAAAAGCTCTTGATATGTCTAAGGCACTTTGGAAGTTAAGTAGTCAAAGAGTTTTTTTTTTTTTTTTTTTACATAGTCGGAAGTCGAAGGAGTTAGGTGAGAGATGTACAGCACAGATACATTAAGTTTGAGAGTGACTCTAGTCATAGCCAGACGGAGGAAAATTCAGAAGATTCAAGAGCGTGGGCACGAGAGCAAGCTAAGTCGTTGCGCACATATACGCAACATCCAGCTTTGGATTGGAAATCAGGATAGAGAAAATAGAAAGGAACAGAAAAGGGGCTACTGTCAGCTGTGTTTCAATAAGGAAAAGAAGATGAGGTTTAGTGGAGGAAAGGGGGTGTTCTACTGACCGAATATTAGATCTAAGATCGCGAATGTTGCAGAAGTTAATGAAGAAAAAGTTGAGGGGGGTGTCAAGGAGAGCAGCTCGACCCGGGGATATTTTTGGTCTCCTTCCCAGACGGGGACTCCGAAACTGGTATAGGAGTTGCCATATATATAATTAAAAATTTTTAGTGAAGGATATGCATGTAATTAGGTAACTATAGTTTTGTGTGAAGGCTGTGACTGCCCCATTGTGTTGTGAAACACAAAGGGAAACGTTCAGTGAGGTCACAGCTGGGTTACTGATAAATTCACAGCACCCCCTGATTCAGTGTTTGAGACCTCAAAGGGACTAATTATCGTTTCGGCAGGTGTCTACTGACTCCTTCTGCAACTACTTTCTTTAATGTAAGAGGGCTACTGGTCAAGGGAAATAAATATTTGAAAAAAAAGGTCCACTTGAGTACCAGTTCCCAAAGAAAAGTTAAATTGGATGATTAAATATTGGAGGATAATCATCTTGAAAGTGTTCAAGTCGTAGGAAGGTGGAAATACAGAAGCAGTCAGGGAGATCCAGAGTTTATCAGAGAAAGGGATGAATGAGTGAGAACACTGCATGGTTAAATTTTGTACAATAGAGAGGGACAGAATAGGGGCGAGAGAATGTAGAAAGCCTTGCGCATTGAGGCTGCGGGAGGAGGAGAGGTATGCTACTACTACTATTACCACTACTATTACTACTACTACTACTGCTGCTGCTGCTGCTGCTACTACTACTACTACTACGACTACTCCTACTACTACTGCTACTACTACTACTACTACTACTACTACTACTACTACTACTACTACTACTACTACTACTACTACCAGTACTGCTAGTACCACTGTTACTACTATTACTACTAATATTGAGCCGTCTCCGCCAGCTTTTCTCACCCTCAGAGATGTTAGCTCTGTACAGGGGCCTTACTCACTCATGTATGGTGTACGCTTCACATAATCATATAGGGATAGTCATACTGCTCTCTTGAACAGAGCGGAATCAAAAGCATTTCATCTTATCAGTTCATCATCCTCTAACTGACTATCTTCAACCTTTCTCCCTTCGCTGCAAAGTTGCATGTCTTGCTAACTTCAATCACCACTTTCACGCTTACTGCTCTTCTTATCTTGCTAGCTGCATACCTTCCCTCCTCCAGCGACTTCGCTCCCCAAGGTGTTCTACTTTGTCGCACCCATATTCCTCCCTCCTCTCTAGCGCAAGAGATCCCTTTAATTGGTAAACTCTAGGACAATTTGCTTGTTTATATATTTATTCCTACCTATGACTAAAATTCTTTCAAGGCAGAGGTTTCAAGACGCTTCGTAATTTTGCATATTCTTTTGGACTGTCCTCTTTCGGGACTGTCATCTTCACAAGACCTTTTCCATTTTTCGCTTTTTTTTTTCTTGTTAACTTTAGACACAGCTCCTCTTATTTAAAAAATACAATTACTATTACTACTACTACTATTACAATTATTATTATTGTTGTTGTTGTTGTTGTTGTTGTTGTTGTTGTTGTTGTTGTTGTTATGTTATTATTATTATTATTATTATTATTATTATTATTATTATTATTATTATTATTATTATTATTATTATTATCATTATTATTGTTATTATTATTACTATTATTACTATTATTATCATTATTATTATTATCATCATCATTACCATCATCATTATCAGTATTAGTACTACTTTCGTCATCGTCACCATTATCAAAACTTCCAGAAAGAGGTAGGAAGGAATAATTGGTTCTCAAATAGAGTAGTAGATAATAGAACGGATTCAGTAATCAGTTGGTTAGTCTTTTCATTGGGGAGCTCCTAAAGAAGATGAGACAAATTTATAGATCGAGATGATAGGTGGAAATAGATAGGTATGTTTCATACAAGGGCTGCCATGTGTAGGCCTGATGACTTCTTGCAGATTCTCTTATTTTCTTATGTTTTTAAATTCATTATCTTTGAAAACAATTAATTTTGACATTTCCCAGCAGTTCCTTGCCGTAAACGTGTCTTGCATCCCACTCTGCCAGGCACTCCTCCCGCTAAGATGCAACACTGAATACTATGTAATAAAACACATTTCTTCAAAATCAATGCCGCTCACATAAACTTTCCAGTGGAACTCTACTACGAACTGTTTCCCTCGTGACGTACCAAACGTTTGTCACACATGTAAAACAGCTCCTCTTCATAGGACGCAGCCCTTTAAATGTACCCTAAGTACATTTAAAGTAAATAAGAACAAGCTTTTTAATAGCTACCCTCCCCTTCCTAATGCTAATATCAACACATGTGAATTTCATATCTAAAACGAATTTAGTTCTCACACTCAAATGGAAAAATTTTCCGCAGCTTAGCAACCTAAATCACCTTCCACTATCTACTCCATTTTCTTATCCGCTAGGATACACATAAACTTAGAATTTCAGCGAAACCCGCTTGGACGAGGCTCATTAGGACCTTCCACTTGCTCAATCACATTACCATTAGTTAAGGGAGGATAGGGATGAGTCTTATCAGTTATTAACCTGACTCGTGGAATTCCTGAAACCATCACCAGGCAGCCAACCTCCAATAACCTCACCAGTCCTTCACATCACAAAGCTTTCCTTTGCGGGATCCTGAAGGAGTCAGGATGATAGAGTCACCCTACTCCCTCACCCACCATGCTCTCTCAGACACTGTTCAGCTGGTAATAATGTGAGCGAGTCTGTGTACATATACTGACACTGCAGACAACCAAAGCGCTCCAGACCTCAGTGCCCCAAGATGCACCTTGTTCATATATAGAAATAACCTCCTGCCTGTAATGCTGATTCCCACCACCGGATGACCTGTAAGTACTCCCTTATGTTTGTATGTAGGTACAGTAAAATCCCTCTCATCCGGCATTCGAGTATCCGGCGGCTTCAAGTATCCGGCACATTTTTCCCCGAGCCTTAAAATCAATAAAAAATCAATGTGTACTCATAAAATCGATTAAAATTCCCGAGCGAGGCATACTTTGTCCCCTCGCCACCAGAGCGCACTGCTTCGCGCCACCCGCGGCCCACTGCACTGTGTTTACTCAGTGACTCAGTCCCGCGTGTGCACTGTTTATCGCCTGACGTCTTCATCATGTCTAAAGTTGTAGAAAAGAGGAAGCGTGTTGTGCTTACACTTAAGCAGCTGATCAGATCAGCTGCTGATTAAGATCAGCTGATCTTTGTTATGGTATGAAGCGTGAGTGTAGTAGGGTGGTGACTGTGGACATAATTTCACTTCTGTTCAAGTATCCGGCAATATTCAAGTATCCGGCATGTCGGCAGTCCCGTTGATGCCGGATAAGAGGGATTTTACTGTATGTGCGTACGTATTTAATACTATGCATGAATATACTTGTATCTTATCTTCTCCTCCCCCCTCTTTCTCTTTCATTCAACTTTTTTTGTTACATATATATGTTGACTTTTACTGCATTACGTGTTAATTCAATAGATGTCAAACCTGACAATTTTAAATATTCAACGTGATGCAGCGTTACCAGCATTCAGTTTGCGTTACCAAATCCAAAGAAATAATATCAGGGAAAGGTTTCCGGATTGACCTCGTACAGGATATATCGATAATCATTTGGAGCGAGTAGTTATTAGGTGATTATTAATTCAATTGTACAGTTTTACCTGGGATTACAATAATTAAAAAATGGTACACTTCTGAACTACAGCAACTAATCCTACAGCTCTTAAACACTGGTTCAACACAACCTGATTTTGTATTGTCTACGATAAAGGCGGCTCACAGAAGATACCTCGGCTTTCTTACGCCTGAAACTCACTCCCTTTATAGTGTTACAGATATTATAATAAGGTATATTTGGTATATTTTGTACTGTAAGAAGACTAGCTGTGGTCCTTGTTTTTTAGATAGCTTGCATTTATTTGCAATCACTTTCCTCACCATGCGACTCTAAGGGCAGAAAGTGTGACTGTCATTTCTGTTCTTCCACTCCCCGAGGATGAGATTATAACATTTTCCCGAAACTTGAAATTAAACATGAAGTTACCACTAGGAGTCTTTTCGTTCGTTACAGACACAAGATTTGTGTGTGTGTGTGTGTGTGTGTGTGTGTGTGTGTGTGTGTGTGTGTGTGTGTGTGTGTGTGTGTGCGTGCGTGCGTGCGTGCGTGCGTGCGTGTGTGTGTATGTGTGTGTGTGTGTGTGTGTGTGTGTGTGTGTGTGTACGTCTGTGTGTGTGTGTGCTTCCCTTCCTTACCATAGGTAGGGGGGATAAAGGGACAGGAGGCAGGAAAGGAATAGCAGAGGAGGAGTGTCGTCGGAATCACACAAATATAAAAGCTAACCCTTTGCTGCTATTTCTACTGCTGCTTCTCCTCCTCCTGTACCATCACAACAACCATTACCACCACCACCACCTCCTCCCCCTAGGAAAACTGGCTAAACAACCGTAAACAACCGTAAGGCTATTTTAAACGGAAACTTATCATAAAGATATGTAACAGTGCGTGGTGTGCTGGGGATCAAGATAGATACGCCTGTGAAGATGCTGAGTGAATACATCATGTTATTTTGGGTGGTGATAGCTATTGTGGCGGTGGCGGCCACAGCTGATCATGTAAACACATACGACCGACAACAACTACTGGACCTACGCCTGCAAGCAAACACCCTGCCGCCAGCAACTTTAGACACCGTCAAGTGGCTAAATGAATTAATCAACGGCCAAAACGCCATCCAGGAAAATTCATACGTGAAGAAAAACAAACGGAAAAGAGGTAAGAAGGGTGGAATCCGAGCAAGATTGAGAAGGAGAGGCACTAAGACGCCGCTACCTGCTGTCATGTTCGGAAATGTTCGGTCAATAAGGAACAAAATAGACGAATTTTCTGCAAACTGCAAATATCTAAGGGACTTCAGAGAAAGCAGTTTCATATCACTAACGGAGACATGGCTTCAAGATAAAGATGTAGATGAAACAGTAAACATAGATGGATTTTCATTAGTGAGAGCAGACAGGAAGAACACAGTGAAGCAGAAAGGAGGTGGAGTCGCTGTATACGTGAACGATAGATGGTGTACACAAGTGAACGTGAAGGAACGTTTTTGTTGTGAAGACCTTGAATTTTTAGTAATAACATGTCGGCCACTCTATCTTCCTCGCGAATTCAACAACGTGATAGTTATAACAGTGTATATTCCGCCACAGGCCAATGCATCGGTTGTAAGTGAGAAGTTACAAAATTGTGTACAAAAATACGAAAATAATAATCCTGAAGGAGTTATCATAGTTCTAGGTGACTTCAATCATTGTAACTTTCAGTCAAGTGTGCCCACATATCAACAAACAGTGACGTGTCCCACAAGAGGAAATGCTACACTAGACAAAATGTTCTGTAACATTAGGAATGGATATCGTGCCTATCAAAAACCAAGACTAAGTGATTCTGACCACAATATGGTGTTCCTTGCGCCATCATACTTGCAAAAACTTAAATGTGAAAAATACGAGAAAATTAGTGTGCAAAACTGGAAATATAACGAAAAGATTATTCTTCAGGGATGTTTCGAATGTACAGACTGGGATGTATTATTCTCGGATACAGAAAGTATTAATTATAACTTAGACGTATTCAATTCCTATGTAAATTTTTGTACTGAAATGATAATACCAATCAAGGAAGTAAATATATATCCAAATAGCAAACCGTGGATTAACTCCAGTGTAAAACTATTAGTTAAAGAAAAGAAAAGAGTTTTCGCAATTGGTGATAGAAATAGAGGTGCAGATATTCAAAGACAACTAAAAAGGGAAATAAAAGATGCCAAATATGCGTATAAAATTAAAATAGAAAATCATTTTAAATCTAACAAACCAAAAGATGCCTGGAATGGTGTGAAAATGTTGTGTGGTTCTAAGAAGAGAAAACAGAGAATAGACCCGTCAAATCCTCAAGAATATGTAAATGAATTAAATTCTTTTTACTCTAGATTTGATATCCATGATTTTAATGAAGAATGTAACAATATTATGTCACTTGCAAATAGTATTGAGTCAGACTATATAACTATCACAGAAGAAGATACAAGACGCTCTTTGAAACGAATTAAGTGTGGTAAAGCTGGTGGTCCAGATGGTATAGGTTCAAGGTTATTGAAAAACTGTGCAGAACAACTTGTTAATCCAGTTTGTAAACTTTGCCAAGCTTCACTTGATCAGTCCGTAATTCCAGATGTGTGAAAGAAATCTGAAGTTATTCCAGTGCCTAAAACCAACAACCCAAAAGAGCTAAATGATTTAAGACCTGTCGCACTAACCCCAATTCTTATGAAATGTTTGGAGCACATTGTAAAACCACATCTCTGTAAATATTTAGATTCAGAGCGAGATAACTTTCAATTTGCTTATTGTGAAAACAGATGTGTTCAAGATGCTATATTAACGTTACTTCACCCTATCCATGAACACTTAGAGAATCGAAATACACAGGTTCGCATTCTTTTTATAGATTTTAGTAGCGCTTTTAACACCATCCAACCCCACATATTGTTACAAAAGTTACTAGCATTAAATGTAAACAGAAAACTCATCAAATGGATACATAGTTACCTAACAATGCGTTCACAATATACAAAACTTAAAAATGTTAAATCAGACATTGCTATAACAAATACAGGGGCACCCCAAAGGTTGTGTTCTGGCTCCACTACTTTTTGTATTGTACACAAATGACTGCAGAAGTAAATATAAAAGTTGTTCTATAATTAAATATGCAGATGACACGGCAATAGTGGGAAAAATCAGTAATGATGATTCACGAGAGTTCCTGAAGCAAGTTGAAGACTTTGTTACATGGTGCAATAATAACTTTTTAAATCTAAATGTAAAGAAAACAAAAGAAATGATAATTGATTTCCGTATAATTAACACAATTCCAGATCCACTAGTCATAGCCAATGAGCAAGTTGAAAGAGTACATGAATATAAATATCTTGGCGTAATAATTGATGACAAATTAACAGGATCTTCAAATACAACTAAATTATACAAAAAATGTAAACAGAGAATTCATTTTCTAAGAATATTGAAAAACATCCATATAGATCAATCAATATTATCACTATTTTATAAATCAGTAATTGAATCCATTTTGAGCTTTGCTATTACAGTATGGTATGGATCCTTAACATGTAAAGATAGAAATAAACTCAAAAGAATTGTAAAGAACGCTGGTAAACTTAAAGCTAGAACTGATTCCCTACTAGTAGATGATATATATATTATGATGGTAATAAAACAACTAAATAAAATTATGAATGATGTCCAGCATCCACTGCACTGCCAATACAAGTTCCTGAGATCTGGTAAAAGACTTGCCCTCCCAAAGCTGCAAACTACTAGATTTAAAAATACCTTTATTCCTAAGAGTATAGATCTCTTCAATTCCTTTGCTTCCCGCTAACTTTTGTTTTATGTGTGTGAGTGTGTATTTTTAATGATGTATTATTTTTAGTATATTATATTATATTATGTGGATGAGCTACTGAGCAAGCCAAGAAGATTTTCATGTTGTATGTAATTCAATGTGACAATAAAGCTTACTTACTTACTTACTTACTTAAACAAAGAGTAGTAATAAATGAAAAGTCATCCAAGTGGACTAACGTAACCAGCGGGTTACCACAGGGATCAGTCTTAAGACCTGTTCTCTTCCTTGTTTATGTAAACGACATAGACGAGGTTGTTACCAGTATAATATCAAGATTTGCTGATGACACCAAAATAGCGAATTTCGTAGTCTCTAACAAACAAGTAATAGAAATGCAGAAAAATCTAGATAAATTGTCAGAGTGGGGCAAACCTGGCAAATGAATTTTAATGCAGATAAGTGCAAAATGCTTCACATAGGGTATAGAAACGAGAAAGCAAAGTACATTTTAAATGGTACCCAACTTAAAAGTGTTGACAGCGAAAATGATTTAGGAGTAACAATATCGAGTAGCTTAAAACCTAGCCAACAATGTTCAGAAGTCGTAAAGAAAGATAATAAAATAACTGGCTTAATCGGCAGATCTTTTGAATATAAATCTAAGGATACAACCCTCATTTTGTATAATTCTTTAATCCGTCCCTTTTTTGGAATATTGCGTTCAAGAATGGTGCCCCTTTTACCAGAAAGACATTGATAAATTAGAACGAATTCAAAATAGAGTAACAAGAATGATACCAAACCTAAGAAACAAATCATACGAAGAGCATCTCAAAGAATTAAATGTATTCCCATTAACACAAAGAAGACTAAGAGGTGTTTAAAATCATCAGAGGCATTGATAACATGGACTGCAGTAAATATTTCATGACAGACTTCAAATTACGCGCGAGGAAACGATTGCAAAATTGGTGGGAAATCCTTCAATTCTCATGAATCAGAAAAAAAATAAATAAAAATTTTCCACCGAGTTGTAAATCTCTGGAATGGGCTTTCTCGAGACGTCATAGACTGCAATACCGTAGAGACTTTGAAGCGCCGTCTTGACAAATATTTTGCCCGTGATCTGCGGCAAACAAAGTTTGTTTGTTAGTGATTAAGTTCCTTGCCTTCAGGAAATGGGGGCGCCTCATTTCATCTATTTTCTTTCTTTATAAAATTTCCTTCGGGTTTTTTCTTCTCTAACCCCTTAAGGTATTTCTTTCCGACCTGTTTTCCTGTACGGTTTATGCCGGAGGGAGTGGAGGGTAGGGAGAAAGCCTTCTGCTTTCCTGTCCTTTTCTTCTACTATCACCTTAGTAGTCCTAGGTCAGGTCACCTCGTGAGGACCGTAAGGTCTGTTGTGGCCTGTTTTTCTATGTAACTCTATGTAACTATGTAACTTCTAGATCTACCACGTCCATTTCCTCCTTACCTTTTCCTTCTCGCCGTCGTTCCTCACGATATGTTTGAATAATGTTTTTCTTTTTATACTTACACTTTCATTGAGAGAGATTGAGATTGAGAGAGAGAGAGAGAGAGAGAGAGAGAGAGAGAGAGAGAGAGAGAGAGAGAGAGAGAGAGAGAGAGAGAGAGAGAGAGAGAGAGAATCTTCCTCCTCTCAGTCACTGTTCACAGCCGTGTCGCAATGGAGGCCAGATTAATGTTTAATTAATTAATGTTTAATTAACAGGTTAATGTTTAAGGCCATGACCACAAATCAACGCGATATGATTTTACAACAAACTCGACAAGTTTGCCTGTGACAAAGAAAATAGTAAAGTTATTTGATTTCTCACAAACCATTTTCTATGACTCCGAGGCTGTGATGAAATTATTACTAAACAACTCCTTTACTGAAGAAACTTGCGGGATAAATAGATAACACTTGAAGAACTCGTGGGCTTGATTATTCCTTGCAGGCTGTGAACGAAGGCCGATTATTCCCTGTAGGTTGTGAATGATGGCTTGATTATTCCTTATAGGTTGTGAGTGAACGCCGATCATTCCTTGTAGTTTGTGCGTGAAGGCCGATTATTTCTTGTAAGTTGTGAGTGAAAGGAAAAGGTTGGCTTG
>NC_087154.1:11673244-11678244 GCF_035594125.1 Scylla paramamosain
GTTGATGCCGGATAAGAGGGATTTTACTGTATATATATATATATATATATATATATATATATATATATATATATATATATATATATATATATATATATATATATATATATATATATATATAAATGAAAATTCGATGTTATTTATGACGCCTTTGAAAATAGTTCTTTTAATAGTCCAATATTAAGAAAGCGGCACAAAGTTAGCTGAGGGAGAAAACGAAAAAAATAACGGAACTGCAAGAGCTGTGATGGAATGAGTGTGTGGGTTACGGTGGAGACAGAGTAAGGAGAACACCGAAATCTGTCAAGGTGAAGGATGAGATGCAGGAACAACACAGGGATTTATACATCCACATTCACGACCACTCTGCGGGATGCGAACACTTGCAGCAGGGTTTGAAATCTTGATGTTTACGATGCAATCCGAATACTGCCACTGGGACACCGGGACGGGAGGGCTGCTCAGCGGCAAGGCTGACATGCAAATAACACCAGGACAGAGGAGCCGTAGCTTTAAGTGTTCCACCTGTCAAGTTCTCGCTGTTGGTCACACAATACACAACACTGCCAAACAGATTCTTCCTAGCAGTTTTTTCTTTATATCATTTATGGAGTGATTTGGTGTCTCTTCATTTTTCTTTATTATTATTATTATTTTTTTTTTTTTTATGTAGGAAGGGCACCGGCCAAGGACAAAAAATTTATATATATATAAAAAAAAAAAAGACCCACTGAGGTGCCGGTCCCCAAACTGAATCAAAAGCGGTTTAGAATTCTGAGTGAAGGCTGTGTGTGTGTGTGTGTGTGTGTAATTAGGCGCATGCAGTTTTATGTGTCCTCTTTAGAGGGCATCTCAAGTTTCCTTTCTGACCGTTCTATTGCTGCTGTGGTAGACGGTCACTGTTCTTCTCCTAAATCTATTAACAGTGGTGTTCCTCAGGGTTCTGTCCTGTCACCCACTCTCTTCTTATTATTCATTAATGATCTTCTAAACCAAACTTCTTGTCCTATCCACTCCTATGCTGATGATACCACCCTGCACTTTTCCACGTCTTTTCATAGACGTCCAACCCTTCAGGAGGTACACATATCACGCAGGGAAGCCACAGAACGCCTGACTTCTGATCTTTCTAAAATTTCTGATTGGGGCAGAGCAAACTTGGTATTGTTCAATGCCTCAAAAACTCAATTCCTCCATCTATCAACTCGACACAATCTTCCAGACAACTATCCCCTCTTCTTCAATGACACTCAACTGTCCCCCTCTTCTACACTGAACATCCTCGGTCTGTCCTTTACTTATAATCTGAACTGGAAACTTCACATCTCATCTCTAGCTAAAACAGCTTCTATGAAGTTAGGTGTTCTGAGACGTCTCCGCCAGTTTTTCTCACCCCCCCAGCTGCTAACTCTGTACAAAGGCCTTATCCGTCCATGTATGGAGTATGCTTCACATGTCTGGGGGGGTTCCACTCATACTGCTGTTCTAGACAGGGTGGAATCAAAAGCTTTTCGTCTCATCAACTCCTCTCCTCTAACTGACTGTCTTCAGCCTCTCTCTCACCGCCGCAATGTTGCATCTCTAGCTGTCTTCTACCGCTATTTTCATGCTAACTGCTCTTCTGATCTTGCTAACTGCATGCCTCCCCTCCTTCCGCGGCCTCGCTGCACAAGACTTTCTTCTTTCTCTCACTCCTATTCTGTCCACCTCTCTAACGCAAGAGTTAACCAGTATTCTCAATCATTCATCCCTTTCTCTGGTAAACTCTGGAACTCCTTGCCTGCTTCTGTATTTCCACCTTCCTATGACTTGAATTCCTTCAAGAGGGAGGTTTCAAGACACTTATCCACCAATTTTTGACCACTGCTTTGACCCTTTTAAGGGACTGGCATTTCAGTGGGCATTTTTTTTTTATTAGATTTTTGTTGCCCTTGGCCAGTATCCTTCCTACATGAAAAAAAAAAAAAATGTTGTAACTGCCCCCTTTAGTTGTGAAACACAAAAGGAAAAATTCAATGTCACAGCTGAGTTATTGATGAGTTCATAACACCCATTGATCAAGTGTTTGAGACCTCACTGGGAGTAGTTATCGTTTCAGCAGGTGCCTACTGCCTCCTCCAAACTTTCAACTTTTGCTTTTGGCGTGATAGACAGCAATACCAGTGGAAGGAGCCTCAGGTTGCAGTTACCAGGATTTGAAGAACACCATTCAGGAAGTCCTCACCCTTCATTTGCGACAATTGACATGAATGTAACATGCCTGGCCTATGTGAATTGTAAATATATATATATAAATATATATATATATATATATATATATATATATATATATATATATATATATATATATATATATATATATATATATATATATATATATATATATATATATATATATATATATATATATATATATATATATATATATATATATATATATATATATATATATATATATATATATATATATATATATATATATATATATATATATATATATATATATATATATATATATATATATACATATATATATATATATATATATATATATATATATATATATATATGTATATAAATATATATATATATATATATATATATATATATATATATATATATACGAGGTGTGTCATTAAAGTTACAGGACTGGTGCCACACAAGTTTTATTTCACATCCAGGCTACAAACTATAGGTTATCTCCTTCGAAGTAATCCCCCTGGCACCGCATGCACTTGTCCATCCTTCTCTGCCAGGCTTGCATGCACTGCTGGAAGGATTCTTGCGGGATGCTCCTCAGCTCCGTCGTCACGGCCTTTTTGATGTCGTCCGCATCATCAAAACGGGTCCCCTTCATGACCTCCTTGAGCTTGGGGAAGAGGAAGAAGTCGCACGGAGCGAGGTCAGGTGAGTAGGGCGGTTGCTCCAGCACGGCGATGTTCTTCTTGGCCAAGAACTCTCTGATGCTCAGGGCATTGTGAGCAGGCGCATTGTCGTGGTGAAGCAGCCACGAGTTGCCCTGCCACAACTCCCGCCTCTTCTCGCGCACTGCACGAAGCAGACGCCGCAGTACTTCTTTGTACACATGTTGGTTGACTGTCTGGCCCTGTGGCAAGAACTCGCAGTGGACGATGCCCCTCACATCGAAGAAAGCGATCAACATGACCTTGAAGCTGGACCTGGACTGCCTTGCTTTCTTCGGCCGTGGCGACGCCGGACTCTTCCATTGAAGGCTCTGGCGTTTGGTCTCCGGGTCGTACTCAAATACCCAGGACTCATCGCCGGTGATGACTCTCCTGAGCAAGTCTGGTTCAGTTTCCAGACGCTCGAGGATGTCCTGACACACCTGCATGCGTCGTCCCTTCTGGTCATCGTTCAGGAGTCTCGGCACCATCTTCGCACAGACTTTCCGCATGCCCAGATCTTCAGTGATAATCTTCCACACGCTGTTGTGGTTCATGCCAAGCTCATCTGCGATCTTTCGAACAGTCAACCGACGATCGTCACGCACCATCTGCTTGACACGCTCAACATTGGCCTCATTCCTGCTCGTTGAGGGTCTTCCACTCCTGGGGTCATCTTCCACGTCCTCCCGGCCCTCTTTGAACCTCTTGCACCACTCAAAAACACGTGAGCGTGACATTGTCTCATCCCCGTACACTTTTTGCAGCATACCCAGTGCTTCTGACGGCGTTTTCCCCAACTGCACCAAAAACTTCAAGTTTGTTCGCTGTTCAGCGCTCATTGTTAAACGACCTGCAACAGAGGACATGATTTTAAAAGCACGTAAGAAAAAGATTAGTGACTGTAGAGGGTTGGGAGCGCAGTTGTATACTCCAGAAGGATTACTTTGAAGGGGAAATATGGTGGTTTGTGGCTTGGGTTTGAAATTCATCTTTTAGGACACCAGTCCTGGAACTTTAATGACACACCTCGTATATATATATATATATATATATATATATATATATATATATATATATATATATATATATATATATATATATATATATATATATATATATATATATATATATATATATATATATATATATATATATATATATATATATATATATATATATATATATATATATATATATATATATATATATATATATATATATATATATATATATATATATATATACACACACACACACACACACACACACACACACACACACACACACACACACACACACACACACACACATACAGAGAGAGAGAGAGAGAGAGAGAGAGAGAGAGAGAGAGAGAGAGAGAGAGAGAGAGAGAGAGAGAGAGAGAGATGAGCCCCACGCGTAAAAATTTGTTTTATATGTCTAACAATAAGTAAAAACAAGTTATTGATATCATAAAGGCATGGGAAATCCCGTAACAAAGTGAAAACGCCTGCAAGAAATCGAAGCATCACCACGTCTTCCCCCGCAATGAATTCCCATCACAGACCCTGAGGAAGTTCTATAAACACAATACCTCCGGTGTTTCCTCCTCCTGCGCGTCACGTACACCTATGGTCACGGAGGGTTCGCAGAGGACTGCTGCATCACTCTGAGTCACACGTTCTCAAGGGACATTAGGAAAAGTCTCAGCTAAAGAAGTAAAATACAAACACGTATTTGTATACACACAAAAATCAGGAAACTAAAGGAGCCAACGTTTTACAGCCGAGAGCACTCATCGGCGTGGAAGCGACTTAACAGGATGTAAGTTTCACGAAGCGACAGTGACGGTAATTTCCTGCCTTTGTGAACGTCAGCGTTTAGTTTGGTACCTGTCCCGTGCCTACGTCAGGGAGGAGACAAGGAGCGAGCTTATGTTGGACAGTGGAGCACTGTAAACACATCAAACAATTGTCTCCATAATCTTTAGTAAAGTATGAGAGTTCCGAACTGAATCGTCAATGCAAGAAAGGTACACACAGTCATCATATAACCTCGTGGGTGAGGTGGTGACGGTTACCTCCTGCTGCAGCTGCACACCTTCACTGTGTGAGA